>NW_020524250.1:0-206513 GCF_003368295.1 Carassius auratus
TATGTTTCCAATGACCATAATGGCTCAAAAATGCTGCAATTATTATTATTTTTTTATATAGATGTCGGTAGCTTTAATGTAATACAGTATCTAATGTGTCGATTATTATTTAATGAATATTTACTCGGTAAGCCATAACGCTCGCACAATAGGTCACATGTGAATAATTCATCGAGTTTCTCTTTTAAATCTTCCTCTCTTCTTCAGCTGCACACTTTCTTTTCTGTCGCACACGCGTCTTCCATTTGCACACAACTTAATGTCAGAAATGATTAATTAATCAGCTCCTCTCCTCTCTCATCTTCAGGCTTGGAACTGCCGTTCATGATGATGCCCCACCCCCTGATCCCTGTCAGCCTGCCTCCTGCATCCGTCACCATGGCGATGAGTCAGATGAACCACCTCAGCACCATCGCCAATATGGCCGCCGCAGCACAGGGACAGAGTGCCCATCCCGAATGGTGACATCAGTGATTAAGGTAACCGAGGGTGCCGTTCTCTCATTGTGTCGTGCACATCTCTCATCAGCCATTGAGGGAAGGTGGAGGGGGCTGGGTGGTGCGTGATCCGTGCTTTCGTATGGCTTTGCTGGGAGAAGGCTGTCAGACAATAGCCTGGGAAAGAAAGCAAGGAAAGGATGCAGAAGAAGGGGTGGGGGGATGGTGTCTCAAAAAAAAAAAAAAAAAAAAAAAAGCACGGACGCTTGTGTGTCCGTGGAAGTGTGTTGCTGAAAAGAGTGTCTCATGTAATGGCCGCCCTGGCTGTGTTTGTTTTTCCTGTTGGCTGTGCAGGAACGGGTCCCCGACAGTCCCTCCCCTGCCCCCTCTTTGGAAGACGGCAGGAGGCCGGGGAGCCGTCCCTCTTCCCAGCGCAGCAGCAGCGTCTCCAGCTCTCCCGCGCACACAGAGAGCTCCTCCGACAGAATGCGTATGTTCACCTCATAAATCTCTCTCCCTCTCTCTTGTCTCTTAATTCCTCTCCCTCGTCTCTTCCAGCGTCTCCGCACACCCGGCGCACATGCGCTACTAAATAACTGCATTAAAAAATGCCTCTTGTTAAGAGCGTAGCACATGTGTGTCCCTCCCCGCTTTCTGTTGTTTTCAACAGATGGCAAAGAGATATTAGTCTTTTTTTTAATCTTTAAGTTTCGATCTGGCTCATGTTGTGCAAAGACAGACCTCAAATGTTTTCATCATTAGCTGTGTTGTAAAATAAAAACAATGCCCTTAATCACTTGAGAGAGCCTGTATGTATGTTTCTCGTCATCTCTGAAATATGCTACCATGTTTTATGATTTTTCTGGGAGCAATGGCTTTGCGAGTAACTGTTTATTTTAATTCAAAACTTATTTGAGCTCTGAATGTTATATGGAAATATTTGATTTTGAACCTGGAAATATATTTTAAATGAATTAAATATGTTTTTGTATGTAAAATAGATAAAACATGTAGGCATAGAGGCATAAGACTCAATTTCTAAGCCACAATTCAAATTAAATTTGTTACATTTTACGCAAACTTTGGGAAACTTCCAGTACTGTAGTCATTGAAGCAAACCCCATTAATTAATTAGTAACATAATTTTACTGTTTTAACTTAATTTTTATACAATTTTTACTAAAAGTATTAAATTATTATAAAAATATAATTTGTAGTGAAGAAATGTTTTACTAGTGGTCCCAGACATTCACAGGTTTTTGTAAAGAGGCATTTATTATAGATTTATAAGAAATAGTTGTATTGTTTTTCTGTCGCCTCATCTCAGATGTTACAGAGAATTGCACTGAGAATTGCTTGCACCAGGCCGAGTGGCAAATGCGATTTTGATTGACTGGCGCATTGATTTGGAGATGAGGTATACAGTACCACAAGTCACAAACAGTTGAAAGCCAAGGACGTATTCACCTTCTCTAGCCACTGGACGATGAGGGCTGTTTTCAACTCAAATCATTATTTATCACTCGAGGTGTTTTGCGTTGTCGATGTGTGGAGATGGGAATAATGTGTCTCTGTGTTCTCTCAAAGCTGTGCATCACAATGGACTGTCGATGAACCAGGCATTACTGGGCCTGTCTCCCAGCATCTTACCCGGGCCTAAAGAGGGTGATCTGGCGACTCACGACATCGGCCATGAGGCTAAGAGAATGCACCTGGAGAAAGGTCAGCGTTCAGTACATTAAACCAACTAATAACACTATTGTTTTATTGTTTTTAATGTTTGTTAAAAATGTTTGAGTATGACAATCCTGTGCATGAAGTCATGTCTAGGTTTCTGTGATATTCGAAACATTGATATTTTTTGGAAATAATAATTGCTAATTGATAAGAAATTAATACGGTAAATACAGGGAAGGATGCATAAAACTAAAAAAATCGGTTGCACTTTATTTTACAGTATGTGTACTAACATGTACTTATAGTGTATTTACAGTGTATTTATCTAAGAAAGTTGTGGTAACACAAGGTAACTACATGGGTAGGGTTAGGTTTAGGGGTAGGTTCAGGGTTAGTACCTAGTTATTACATAGTTATTGTAATTACTATAATAAGTACATAGTATGTACCTGAGGAACAGGGCTGTAAAATAAAGTGCTACCAAAAAATCTAAAGTGAAGTAAATATTTTGTTATGTTGTAAATGTATTCACTATTTCAAACAAATTGTTATATTGAGCTTCCTTTTCATCAAAGATTCCTAAAAATATATATCCCCATTTCCACAAAAATAGTAACCAGCACAACTGTTTTCAACATTGATATTAATAAGAATTGTTTCCACCCTGAAGACAGGAGTAATAGCTTCTGAAAATTCAGCTTTGCCATCAAAGGTATAATTTACATTTAAAATATATTCCAATAGAATTTTTCATTATAATAATATTCCCAATATTACTGAACAATCTCACAAAGGTCTGAATAGAAATAAATCAATAAACGTGTGGAGTGTTCATTTAAAAAAAAAAAAAAAAAAAAAAAAAAAAGATTTAAGCACTGATTATAATTCTCACAAGCCTTTTTTTTATCTATCAAAACATCTCCATCATTTGAGTGTAAAGTTGAAGTAAGCTAAACAATTTACAAATGTCTATACTTTTCACTGTTTACTTTGGTCTGGCAAAGAAAAAAATGAAGTGTCCTTTCACATGCTTTGCATTAAAACACAAATTGAAGCAAATAATAGATTTGAGAATTCTCTCCAGGCGGAAGGCAGGTCTGGGGAATTGTTGGAGAGGGTGATAATGACATTAAAACCACGGTGGAAATCACTGGGCTGCACGTCCCCTGCTGGATCTGCCCGGAGAGGAGACGCTGTGTAGGTCTCTCCCATAGACCGAGCAAGCCTGCGAAACAAAGTAATTAGCATGATTATATGAATTTACAGGTCAGACCTTAGGTGTGATGGGTGGGGGGTGGAGATGAGGTGTTTGTGTGGGTCTTAAGGGGATTGGTGTGTGCAGTCGATGTGTTTTGTTCAGTCCTGGTCTGACATTTTTAGTGACTGATTGCGTACTGTACATCTGGATTGACACCGCTGACATACTGGCCTGTTTATGAAAACATTATCACAACACGTGTGATTGCGCAGAACATTTTTTTTCCCTCTTGTTGCCCAATAGAGACATGGAGACGGATCTGTCTAATCCCCCAGCATGCCACAGTTCCACCAGCCCCTTTAGACATCAGTTGAGTTAAATTGGTCCTATTTCTCTCTGACCGAGTGAAAATCCACATTGTCTATTTGCATCGCCGCTGCATTATCATTCAGACGCTTGGCATGCTTAATATGTCACTCCTCTTGATTAGAATCCAAAGCTCTCTAACGTGTGCGGCAAAGGTCTCGGGCTGTGGAAAACATTTTATAAAATAATCCATTAATGCAGAGGAGTGCAACTAAATTAGTTACCAATTTGCTGAGCATGAATTAATGAACAGAGCTTCTCCTGGCTCCCAGAGTTGTAATTTTCATAATAACCTCAGACCTTTATTTGGCAGGTTGTTTAGTTTTTTCGTTTGAAGGTTTTCATTAGTCTAATGAGGACTGTGCAAGGGCGAGCAGTCAGCACAATTTACATGAGGAAGCTATCATAATAAATGAGGCAATTTGAATAACACGCACAGGTTTATGCTGTGAGATGAGAGAGATTGTAACGCCGGATCTGGAGGTAACCAATACATTAGACCAACTAATAACCAAAGTAATCCCAATAAAAGCCTTAAGTGAAGGGAATAAAATTAATGATAGATATATTGAACTGTAATGATATGATACATGATGCATTAGATTAATAAAATAAATGTGCCCGATTGTTAAAGAGGAGGGGCTCGTCTGGCTTGGCCTGCTTTTGTTTATGGCAGCCTTTTTAATTAGGGTTGTTCATTGGATCAGATTGTTTAGACAAATGAGATTACATTCCAATGGTTTAATGATATTTCTCCACTTGTTTGATCTTTATGGTCGTGGCAGAGCATCAAATTAATGCTATGGCGTGCACTTTTGTTTCAGTGCAAAATATAGTACGTTTGAGGTGTCGGCATCACTTGTATCCAAGTGGGCTAAAGGTAGTAGATCTCGTCCGTTTTGATAAATGCTTCATATTTAGCATGAGTGCCATTATGGACCGCACTTTAATACAATAGTTCAGTGAACAAGACATTAATATTAAATAGCTTATTTTATTTTTTTAGACACTATATTATAGACACAATGTTGCCTTTTATATTATGTATTTTTGTTATTCCCAGTAGAAAATAATTCCAAACAGTCAAAGCAGAATTGTTGCTTATAACAAGGCAACACACAGTACAGTTTTTTTGTTCCTAAATAAATCAGAAATTAATTTATTAATCTGAGTACATGACAGAATGACTCACACAACAGTTAACAAAAAAAGTTAGTATTAAGTACTTTACATTTTAGACACGATATTGCTATAAATTATGCAATATTGAGTTAATGATTCAATGACTCGCTCACTTGTTTTGTTTGTTGCTATAGATTATGCAATACTGAGCAAATTGTTAAATGGCTCGTTCACTTGTTTTGTTAATAAATGAATCTGTGTTTTTGTACGAATCAATATAGTGAATGATTCAGTAATGCACTCAAAGACAGTATTGGTTGAGTTTAATAATTTGACTCATAAAGACGGTTACTTGTCACTGCAAGTTATATTATCACAATGCTATCACACTCTGAGATAAAAAATAAAAAGTTGTCTAAAATAATACTGTATGGTTGCATGCATTAGATGCATTAGAAGTTAGACAGCTTTAAGTGGCGCCTCACCTTGAAGTGAAGCAAATAAGCGAAACAGTTTGCTCACATTTATTATAAAGTCTGGACTAATTGAATTGCTTCACAAAGGGAATCTGTCAGAATTGTTTTTGACAAGCCTCGCTCTTGTGAAACAGCAGGTAGTTGACAAACAAGGAAATTTGAAAGGCTTTAAAGCCTTTGGCAGTAAACTCATTTTGGACATCAAACATTTAACATGGTTCCTCTCCTTGGGGGAGCCGCTCGTGAATATATCCACATATGGGCGGGAGCTGTAGCTAAGCGGTGCACAATAACAATACTACAAGAGTAATTTATGGGATAATAACTGCAAACAGTTTTTTGTTGCCCAAAGGAATGGTAGACGTTTATTTTTACCAAATGAGAGCTGTTCTCACATAAATTATTCCTGTATTATTGATCATCACAGATGAGTCACATTTGATGACATTGATGAGTGGCAATGTAATGTTCATGCCCCATGGCATGTGTTTAGTTATGCAAAATTTGATTTGTGTAAACGTTCATATTGTAAAAATGCACAAGCACTTACCACATTTTAAAATAACGCTTTAAATTGTGGTTCGAAAACACATCTGCTCACTAAATCATTTATTCTCTTTCTATGAAGTCTTCATTAAGCAACACTTCTTATTGAAAAGTATCGCTACAAATAATCTTGATGTCTCCATTTGATGTCTATTACCCTTTCCCCTTTTCGTAGTAACCATGTTATTCAAATTTGCAAATAACCACATCCTCATCACAGGCATATTGTGAAACTTTGAAGTAACACTGTACCATCACCGAGTCTCTCTATTGACAGTAGATCATGACTTTGGTTATGCAGGTGATTGATGCATACACCCCCTCCTCTGAATTCAGCATTAAATGTGCGTGGAATAAACGGATCTGATTTGGCCAAACAGACAAGCGCAGAGATCCAGTCATATGAATAATGGAGCATGGCAGCCGCAGTATCATTTCGATAATTTGCCAGCTGGTCAGTGAATGGCAAAGCATGTGTTTGCCATTATATGATTTCATTATAAAATACCTCATCCCCAAGAACATCAAAAGACACGAAAATAAAAGTTCTGTGCTTTTAAAAACTGAAATCAAAGAGAAAAAAGTGAATCATAAAAAAAAGTGTGGTGTATAAAAACCATGCTTTCATTATTTTATGGTTAGTCTGATTGCATGTAGCATTGCATTTGTGTATTGTAACCTGCAGATGGATCTTAGGTCTTTCAAGTTTCCTGACATCAAATTTAATACATGTGAAGAGAGTGGGGAAATCTACTGTTTTTTTTTTTTTTTTTTTGCATCTGGTAGAATTAGATATTGTTCTTGCAGTGCAAGAATGGAAACTCATTAGATTGCTTTGCTGATGTAATTGTCTTCACAAACCCCAAGGACGGAGGCTTTATTTCATTTAGAGTGTAACGCTTGAGAAATAATCTGGCTAATTTCACTTAGCATACTGCAGGAAATTGTACAAATCCTATGGACCTTTTGAGCAGAGTAAACAGTATGATGTTTAATGCTGTATCATATAACGTTTTATGGCACAATATAAAATTTTTCGCTGCTAGAGGGCACATATTCAAAACAAACAAACAAGCAAAGGTGTAGATGGGACTCGGGCAGAAATTGTGTTCATGGATGAGCTAATGATTTATTAGCATAGTAGAATCAAAACAAGGCTGCTGAACTAGAGTGACACATGGCTCTTTGGATATTTTAAAAATAATAATAATAAAAAAACATTACATTGGCATAATAATGGGAGAGGGAGATGTTTTCCACTGTATTTGTCTGTAAATACAGAAATTAAGATGGAAGTGTGCTTGTAACTATGAAAGACAAAGCCTCAGGAAAAAAAGGGTAATTGCAAAAAAATTTCCAATAAGAAATAAAGTTACATTGTTAGATTTGATACAGATGGGAGATGTAAAGTCATAATTACAAGAAATTGATTCAAAATGCCCTTTTTATTATTTATTATTATTGTTATATGTAATACATATATTACTGCTAAAGATTATGGTGTACATTTTAAAAGTAGCCTTTTGTTATAAATTACTCCCTAATTTTGATTGACTGCTCAACAAGCATTATTTGTAATGTATTTCACTGATTTCTGTTAATACATGCTGGTGTCTGGTCATTGGGTCTGTTGGAGAAAGAAACCAGAAGCCAAAACTATTGAGCAAGGACTACAGTAGATACAAAGTTTAGAAATGTTTCCAGTGCGGCAGTTTCATGACCGCTGTGTTGCATCATTATAAAGACATTGGTTTTTGCTTAGCAAACATGTTACTTACTACAGACCTCCGGTTCTTTAACTCCACGTCTGATCACGGTAAACTGGCACACTCTCCTTTCATCAGACACACTTGCTTTCCAAGCATGTTTTCTATCGCCTTTTAAAGTGTCCTTGTGGTTCTGACTTCAAAAGTGAAACGGACTGAGGCTTGTGCTGACTCGACTGACTTTTCCTAAGACAAAAGGCTGGATCATTAGCCATGGGGATCTGAAATGTGACTTGGCAGACAATCACGGTGTATGATCAAACAACTTGTCAGTGTGTTCTGTCGAAATGAAGGGGTGTGAAAAAAAAAGAAGAAAATCATTCAATAGAGGATCAATCAAGTTTGTGAGCAGCGAAACAAATAGTGCTGATGATGCAAACATGGGCCGTCCCTCCAGGACACGGCGCTTCATTTGGATATTTGTTCTCCCTCATGAATGTTCCATTACGTGCTACCATGGACTGCTAATCACATTCCACAGGAAAGACAGTGCTTTTAGGAATGTTGAAAAGCAAGTGGTTCTTTCTAATCTTTGAAATGCCTTAAAAGTGACAGAATGCTTTCTCCTGCCAAGATATAAGGCTTAGATAGAGAGATAAATATGCTGTGGTCAGCTAAGAGTATCTCACAAGCAGAGAGGCAAATTTAATAATGTATTATCATTCACTAGAGAAGGTGAAATCTTCTTGTCCATCACAACATGCCAGGGCCGTTTTATGTTACCCTTCATTTCAAAGGGAGCAATGTGCTGCAGAGACACCTGCTTTGATTAAAAGAAAAGATAGAGCTCTTGGCCTGGAGGGTTAGGGCTTTGTTTTTGACTAGTTCCACCGTTTTTCTTTCTCTCAGTTTGCAAGTGACTTTCTTTTTTGTTTTGCACTAGAAGGGCAATTACAATGAACGAGATTCCATATGCAGCGCAGACAGTCTCTTTGTGAATTCTAAGTACATATTCGAGCATCTGCCCTTTACGGTATGCGCACTGCTGTGAACAAATGTATCATTTGTTTGTCCTTGGACAGACGAAATGTAACAATTAGCAAAGCCGTTTCTGCTAATTTGTGATTCAAAATGCGAGAAGCTTAAAAACAACTGTTGTGTTAAGGAAAGGCTGACCCAGATGTCCTAGACATAACAATTAAATACCTCAAAGATGATTGGTTTGCGTGCATAATTTTGTTTTGTAAACAGCTGATTTACCAGACGTAACAATTTAAAAAGACATTTTGCTGACTTAAAACACATATTCTACTTTGCAGTTTCATTTCATTTTGTTTTGTTGTTTAGACCCCATTCACTTTCAAACCATCTTCTCCCGTATTCTGCAGAAAATAAAACAGCATGCAGGTTTGGAACGACACAAGGCTGTTAGAAATAAATTTTTAGTTGAACTATCCCTTAAATGTCAAATTGGAGTGCTCACACAGTAGTGCTGCTCTCTTATTAAGCTGCTGAGTTTAGGGCAAAGTGTGTCAAATTTAAAAATTTTCACTGTTCCGTAATTATCAACGGATACTTAGGACTGTTATATCATTTGACTGCGAACAAAATCGTTCCTAATAAAAGAGAATAGGGGGAGGAGAAAAACTGCGGGAGGACTAATTTTCTTCTCTCTCTCAGCATTTTAAAGCTCGCCTAAGTGTTCCAGTCACCTTGACTTTGCAGCCACAGGCCCGGAGATGCTGTTGCTTATCCCGCCTAACCCCGGCCTGTCAATTAGGTGTTTAAAAATTAATCTCTTTAACTGGAAATACCACGCCAGCTTTCTTCCATCTGTAAATGGAGTGTTATTAATTCAAGCTGTTCAAAGCCAGTGTTATGAATAATGTTATCAAAACAGATTTCCACACGTTTAACACATCACCCGCTTTAAAAAATCCTAAGTATTTTTTTTATAGCTGTGAACCAGACGCAAATGGATTTGCATCCATTTTCTTCTGCTCACGAGGGCATGAGAGACAGAGAGAGAGAGAGGGCTGATCAGACGGGGGGCTCCTAAGCTCTGCTTTTTAAAAAGTTTACATTTACATTTCTTTTTGTCTTTCATCTTCGGTCTCCAAATCGGCTCAGTACATAGAGCCTGGATTAGTGCCAGAGTCGATTGTCGCCCCAAACATCCTTATTCCCTGTAGGATTGCTGCGAAGCACATTAATATGTCCGTCCGTCTTCAACGGAACGCACTCCACTGTGATCAGACTGCAGACTATCTTCCATTTCTCAGTGTTCGAGTGCTTGTTCTATCAAAGCATTTTGATTATGTCGGGTTTTTGACTCCTTGTTTGAATTTCTAATGTCATAGTGTGTTAAATGTGGAAGGCATTTACATATTGGCACCAAAACGCATTTGTTTCCGTTTAAGGGCGCCAATGTGTGCATTCTTGAAAAATGTAGAAAATTCAACCAGATGTGAGCTGATGACAATTTCCGTTTACAAAAAAAAATAAAATAATAATAATAAAAAAAAAAATACGTTCACACATACCCATCTCTAGAGATGATTAGCAATAGACTGTGCAAGAGGCTTCCCGGAGTGTGAATGTAGTAATCTAGCATTCAAGTGTGCACCAGTAAGTGTTCAGTGATCAATAAATAGATTCAATCTAGCCTGATTCATCCTATAATGCATGCTAATAATAACCCCCCCATCCTAAAAAAGCAACATGTTCGATTTCCAGACCCTAATGATTGTCACCCCCACAAGACCCACCACTACATTCAAGCACTGAATACATTTACTTTTCAAAAGGCAATTAATTCAAAGGCCTTTAGAACATTAGTTACTCATACTTCTTTACCTTTATTAATCGGATTACACAACCCTCTCTCACCAATGCTCCATTCACCTTTGAGGAGTGTCTGTTTATGACAATGATGGTTGTCATTGTATACCAAGAGCGGTCTTCCTGTAGGACGCTCACTTGAAGAAACAAAAGTAGTGGAGGGGCTTTTTTATGCAGTCATCACAGGCAGTCAAGCCTTTAATCCTCAGCGGTCCAATAATGACATCCCCTCTGCATTTATTACATGGAGGAGCATGGAAAAACGCTGACTTTGAACAAATGAACACTCTGACCTTTATGCAATAAATATGACACGGGTTGTGTAAAAAGACAAGATATCTTCTTCTGCTGGGGTTTGCATCCGAGACTCTTTGCATTGCCGCTGCTGTATGGCCCACCACCAGAAAACAAGATGTTTGGGACAATCGTGAACATGGACTCATAAAGCATGAATCTATGGAGCACAAAAGATACTTTGAAAAAGTTTTTTTTTTTTTTTTTTGCATTGAAAGTCAGTTGAATCCAGAGATGTTTTGGACTCCCTAGACAATAATTGTTTGGACAAAAAGTCAAAACTTAAACATTTTATTTATTTTGTGTTTCACAGAATAAGGTACAAATATAGTTTTAGAATGACAGGATAAATAATTTATGACAGAATTTAGATTTCTGGGTAAAATTTGGGTAAAACAAAAGGCCAAAGTCTAAGAAGATTTCTTTCGATAAGTTACACAATGTTAATAGTTTTGACATTATCAACAACAGTGCAAATAATGCAATAACTGTGCAATCAAAGTATGCTGCAATACTTACTGTAAGTACTAATGCCATGCCCAGAACAGGGCAAATGTGATTGAACAACAAAACCACAAGTTTATTTTAACTATTAAAAATTCCATTTATCTGACTCTTCTTTTATGATGATTGGAGTATATATGATAGTAAAGCTATAATGAGATGCATTGCTTTTTGCTAAAAACTGTAATGTTTTAGATTTTTATAGAAGGAAGTAGCCAAATAATATATATATTGCCTTATATAATAATATATACTCGTTGCCTTTTTCTCTATCACATTTTAGAAATCATCAGAAGTTATATATCACTTGAAAACATAAAATCTCAAAATTCATCCTTCAAAACCCATTTTAAAATCAGACATTGCATTACCATGTAAATGGTACATCAAAATCATGTTACAAAATGTTTTCAGTCATGAATTATAAAAATTTAGGTTTGTATCATGCACATTCATGTCTATCTTCAAAAACGTGAGTGACAGTTAACAGGTTAAACCATACAAGGCCTGTTTTTTTCCCCTCTGGTGTTGAACTGTTCACTATAAAGGCTGCTTTTGTTTTTATCTCTGACCGTATGCGACAGTTAAGGATTTATGAAGATCCTCCCCTTCGCCTGCCCATCTGTGTGGCTGTCTTCAGCGTGGCCTTGAGAATATGTTTCAATTTATTAAGCCAAACCAAAGGACTCATTATTTCAGAAGAGGTGCGCAGAGTGACACACAGAATTGGTTATTAATGGAAAGTCTCTGCCACAGGGCAGTTGAAATTTAATGATATCCTACAAGAAAATATGATGGTGTCACTTTCCCAAAAGTCATGCGAAATGTCAGCGTTTTAAGGTCCCGACGCTAATTTTATGCCCATGCACAGTAATGTTTGGGAGCGCGTTTAGGAAACACGGCCCAGTGCCTGTGCTGATTATCCCCCTCACCTTCCTTGTGCTCTCAAATGGGTTTGTGCAGCAAGCGATTTAATCTCTAAGTGTAGGGAACATTATTGGAGAGAGAGAGACACACACACACAGCACACTGCATTTCTCAGAGATAAGGCTTTCCAAGCCAAATGTTACCTGTTAATCCAGGGCCGACCGACTCCAGCACTTGACTTTGACTCTCAGCAGGAATTTGGTAATGGCTAATTTTCATCTCGGAATTAAAGAGCAGAAAAGAGCAAAGCTGAGTGGGTGTGAGCGGGGTTAGCGGTTCTGCAGTAGATAGCTGTGTTTCCATAACACGTATACCATAGTGCCTGTGTTCACCATGCCCATATGCACAACATATGCACCTTTAAGTCATTCTAAAGGAATTTGCCCACTACGGATCACAGCACACATTTCTCACTGTGGTTTGCATGTGTACGCATGCTGTAAAGGTAGAATTGCTTTGCCTTTCATCTCTTTTGTCTTGTTCTCATTTTTTCTGTTTTGTTTTGTACCTTAGTTACAGTGCTTGCAATGCAGCAATATATTGATATTCCTCAAACATCTGGTTCAGGAGTTTGTTTTCTGGTAAGGGGTCATTTGCACAGAACAAAGCTTTAAATCTAAGCTTACCTAAAATTGGATATTTTCTCTTGCTGCTTTGCGAGCGCTGATATTTCCTTTAAGGAATGCAGATCTAGTTGTTGTCCTTCTATACAACACCCATCTATCTATCATTCTATCTTTTTACCATTCTAGTGTATGTCTATCTATCTTTCATTCTGCCTATAAAGCCTATATTCAGGGCTTGTTTAAAAAGAAATAATTTTTTCAATTTCAAATTCAAATGTCAAAGTTCTTTGAATTTAAAATTATTTAAATTCTTCTTTCTTGCATCAAAATTAATATCTCTATTTTACATTCTCTTTGCCACCTCAGTTCAATTTCAATTTATTATAATACTGTATTTTCATACTAAGAGCTGATTGGTCTTCTTTCTTATCCTTTTTTATCTATACTGCTTATTAATTTAAATCTTGCTCTCCCTTTCTCTTACATTTATTTATTTATTGGAAGTTTTTTTTTTTTTTTTTTTTTTAGTTGTTAAATGAGTCATATGATGTTGCTAAAAATAACATTATTTTGTGTATTTGGTGTAATGAAATGTGTTTATGTGGTTTAAGGTAAAGAAAACACATTATTCACCACATAATGTACATTATTGTTTCTCTACTATGCCCGGCTTTTCTCAAGCGCATTGATTTTTACAAAGCTCATCGTTCTAAAAAGTGAGGTGTGCTCTGATTGGCCAGCTATCCAGTGTGTTGTGATTGGCTGTATGCCTCAAGCCTGTGACGGAAATGTTACGTCCCTCAACATATAATGTTATGGTGTGTCCCTGTCAGAACACCGGCATGACAGGACAAAAATAATAAAACCCATCACAAACAAGGCAGTTGTTGCATCCAGTGGGAACATAATTACTGATGAGAGATGTGGGGGCGTGTTTAAATGAGCCGTTTTAGTTGGGCGTGGACAAGTCTTAACTTTTACAAGGGATATGTCTTTGAATTTAAGACTTTAGTCTTTGCAACTTTACAGATCTTCTTTATGCACCAAGAGCTTGTACCACACCAATGAGAAAGGAAAATGTTAAATTGCATCATATGACCCCTTTAAAATGGAATTTCTGCCTTTAATTTTAAAGGCAGTGCAAGTTAGGTCAATAAAAATAGTTTGCTGTGGAAATATTTAATGGAATGCAGAAGAGAGAGAAGACGATGCAGTTTTAAAGACGAGCCTCTGTGTAATGCACTGTTGTCTCCATTTATGAGACTGAAAGGTCATAACCACTCCCCTGGAAGGAGGCAACTTCTTCAGCCCCATTGGCAGGTCAAATAAAATGTAATTGTCTGCTGTAGGCAGCGGCAGCCTTTGCAGAGAGGGAAACTGACATCCTCCACGTTTTAAACATTCAATTCTCCTGCTGCGAGGAACACAGGTTTGCAAGGACACAGGCTTCACCTGTCAATATATCACAGTGACTGGCTAGCCAAATGCTGCATTGCTTTTCCCTCTCTCTTTTTCTCTCTCCCTCCTCCGGCTCACTGCCTTCATTGGAGAAATCAGCTGAAAGGTCCGCTGGGACCTCAATTCAAACACTGCAACTTGCAACATATGGCACATTTTCAGCTCCCAAGGTCAATTAAAGCTATTTATTGAAAGAATGTTGTTAAATTTCCCAAGGTTTCCGCTCAATTCATCGCAGAGTGCCTTGTCTATCATATTTAAAACTAGTCGAGTGGTTTACGCTCTCCTTGTCATGACTTTCCATCAAAGATATCAAAGGCTTTTAAGAGGAGTTCAAGACATTTTATCTTCTCTTATCACAAACATCTTTTTTTCACCCTCCCCTTCTCCTCAGAGCAGCCTTGTCCGAACGCTGCTCACAATAAAAATCTAATAACATGTAAATTGGAGATAAGCCCAGATCCCTCCAAGTGATATTTTTTACATTCATAGTTTGTCAAGTCGATTTCTGAGCCCCTGTTTTAGCAGCACAACACATAAGGACTGAGAGAATTAACAGGAAAGGTGATTTATCATTGCTACCACACTGTCAAGGACTCCCACTGTTGCCACCGGAGGGAGGAAGGGAGGGACGGCGCGCATGTGAGTGTGCGTGCATGTTTACGTGTGATTGCGAGTATGTGCGTTGTTTTAAATTATGGCATTTCATTCAAAATGTGTCGTATTTACAGCATCCCATTTTTATTTGCGGCTCCTATTATCCAGCGAAACAGTTGCGAACGAAATGTTATTTGTGACACGACCGACCTGAAAGGATTTCATAAAGATTTTTCGGAGGCAGAAAGCTGCAAACGGACCTGTCACAGCTGCTGTTGGCTGCCCCGGTGGAGAAATATCACCTGGAAAACACAGCTCTCTCCTTCGCTCTCTTCATCATGCTGGCGTCTGGCACTGTAATTAAGTCCAAGTCAATGATTCTGGACCAGTGGCAGGAAATAAACAGCTAAAGCCAGGCCAAAATGGAGCGCTCGGAACAAGAGAATGCTCACAGACACAAACACACTCAAGTGTGGCTAATGTAAATGGAGAATGACCAAAAAATGGCAAATTTTCAGTTGTTTGAGAACTGAATTGGTAATTTGAGATTAAATGTGCTGTTTGCTTTCTAATGCATGACAGATTGTTTCCTAGTAACAAAGCAATATGAACCACCCTGTGATCCAGTATTGTGTTTGCGGCGAGGTCCTGCTGAGTCTAAAGCAGAAGTTGGTTTAAGCAATGATGTATTATTAATGCCAACACTAAATCCAGGACTACGGTGGCTGCAAACCAAATATAGGCTTCTGACATCCAATTCCCCTCTATTGTTTCTCATTTGCTGATTTGCTACATGTTTGACATCTAAAGAATCAGAGCCACAAATGTGTCAAAAGAGAAGAAAACATATAGTGTATTTCTCTGATGTAGTAATTGCATACAATTCATATAGTTCATTCTGTTTTCATGATTTATTGATTTATTATGGCACAAAACAATGCTATCCAAGAGCATTAAAAATAGCTTTTCTTCTGTGTTTTTTCTTTCTTTTTCTGTTACATTTGATTGCTAGCAAACACGCATCCATTAGTCGGTCGCCCATTGTCTGTAATGAACTGTAGTAAAATACTAGTTAATTTGGGGAGAGATTGGAGGAGACCCTCCATGGATTCCCGGCACTCCTCTTGGCCTTTCCTCCGTCCAAGAATTTTGAATCGTAAGGTCTTAATAGTGCCGGCTGATATTCAACTGTTGGTTGGCTGGATGTTTCCAGGGCATTTGCAGATGCTCTGAATAATCTCTTATGTTTTGCCGCAATCTGCTGTTGAGATGGTTGAAATAAATACTTTAAACTAATTAATGCAGGACCAGCTGTTACCAAGCCTTGGCTGGCATTAGTAAATTCTGATGGCAGAAGAGGGGCTCCTCAAGTTGTGCCATGTTTGTGCATGATTTAGGAAGTCATATAAACGCATATTAATTCTGTATGAGAGCCCAATTCTGGGGTTTGGTGCTTAAACTGAAATGCATGAAAAACATAATTGTAAGCTATTGATTTTCTAGTGTATAAAATGAATTCAAAAGCTATAATTATGATATTATATATATATATATATATATATATATATAATTAAATATTCATTTAACGTGTAAAAGCATTATGATTATATAACAAATTAGATAACAGATAAAACTCTTAAATCAGTCATTTCAAATACATGTGAATTTACGCATCACAACATTAGAATATATGTTTATGAAAAAGTATTGAAATGTGTGAAATTAAATTTTGCAATGTTGAATTATTAGTGTTTTAACGATGAACATTAGAGTGTAGAGGACAGCAAAAATAACCTAAATGAAAAAAATTGGGAAATAAGTATGGAAACTAGATGGTACAGATTTGTTGTGCATCCCTAATAGATAATCATAATGTAATACATACAGTATACAGGCTTTATAGAATGTGTTATGAATGTATATGAGACATTCTAGCCTTTTAGACAGTCTGAATCATTCTGGTAGTAGGTGACATGGCCTGTGTGATGTCTCTTTTTGTGGCAGGCAGAATGTTGTCTGGGACTTCTTCTGTGATTGGCAGCACGCTATGACAGTGTGAAGATAGTGTCAGCGCAGGGCTGTGTGGTTTAAAGTGAGTTATGATAGTCTGTGTGTACATGCTTGTGCATGTGTGTGTGGAGATGGATTCAGGGGTTATGAGGCCTGTACAGATGTGTGTGTAGTGATGGATGCAGGCCTATGATAGCCTGTATAAGGCTGTGGCTGTTAAGATAAATGTGGAGTTTTGATGGCCTGTGCGTAAGTTTGTGTGTGTGTGTGGAGATAGATGTAGAGTTATGATGGCCGGTGCAGCAGATGGCAGAGGTCTGCCCTAACGGAACTGATGAATGGCAGATGATGTCATCAGGGCACTGACAGGCACTGGTGGCTGTTCAAGGAAAGTGAGCAGGAATCTGCTTTACATTTCAACCCCACCGGACATCTGCTCAGCCTCCACACTCATGTTATTCTCTTTCTGATGCTGCTCACATACTCGGAGCACTAGAATGTTTTTTTTGTTTTGTTTTTTAAGATAGGTAGTAGTGTAGCCTAGTGGTTAAAGATCTTACTGGTAACTGAAAAAAATGCAGGGTCAAATCTAAATTATTTTCAATAAACTATAACATATTTAGGTATGAATTTAGAATTATTTGAAATTAATTGAAACATTTCATAAATTAGTTCCTTTCTTGTCCCTTCTGTCATTTGAATCTAAAGTGTATGTCTGATCATTAGTATGTCTAATAAAACAACTTTTTAATTGTGTTACTTTAAAAGATTCTATGTTTATGAAATATTATAAAATAGTCTTTGTAAAATGTAATTAAATTAAATTATATAATATATATTATATAAATTAAAAATATAAACAGATTTGAATAAAGAATAATGAAAAAACGAAATAGTAACCATATTGTTTTTATTTAATTTGAATTTTTAATTTTTGAATAGTTTTAATGTAAAAGATTGAATATTTATAAAATGTTTATAATATTAAAATTGATTAAAGATGGATTTTCATAAAGAAAAAATTTGGATTATACACACACACACACACCATATATAAACATATTAAAACATGGTAATAATAGCAACAGACTGAATTTAAACAGAATGATTATGCTCATCTAGACACTAGGTTATAAAATTCAATTCTAATTCAGGGAGTTATTAAATCTAAAAACATTTCAATTAAAATCTGTTTGTATTGCAGTGCATGTGTTCCTGTAGCTCATGGTAGAGAAACTCCAAATTCCTATATAATACAAACCATTTAAAATATATTGCACGAATTATGAATAGTTTTGGATTAAAATGTCTGCCAAATGCAAAAATGTTTTAATTCAATGCATGTTGATTGTAACATAAATTACATAATTGTTCACAACACTATAAAGAAGATTTTCTTGCTTTCCTTTTTTTCCCATTTATTTCTTTTTTAACACAGGGTATTTTCGATTACTTTCATTTACCCGCATAATGTTTAACAAGTTGACGTGGTGATTTATCTTGGAATGCTGTTTGTAAAGACATGCTGCACACTTTACAGTGCTCATCCCAGCGTTTTCTCTCCTTATGACATTCAGCAGGAAGTCCCTGTGGACTAGGTGATAAAATATATACTCTTTAATGTGCCAGCCCCTGTTTTTATTTGTCTGGCAGACATAAAATCTTTTTTCTTTTATTTCCAGAGGGTTTTAACGGCAGCCCCACCTGTGACATTTTACACCTGCACATTTATGTGTCAACCATCGACTGAGAGAATAAATGATATTTATTTTACTCCTCTGTTTTGTTCTACCAGGTGCCTCTTGAATCTCATCCAATCATATAGATTTTTTTATGCACTGATTCCTTTGAGGAGTTTAATTCATTTGCCCAAATTGGCATTGCCAGTCTGCTGAGGGGGCGGCAGTAGTGTTGAAACATGGTCAATGAGGGTTCACCACCTTGTGCCATATGGCCTTTGTTGAGAAGCCAGGGCCCTTGATAATCTCAGCTTGCCATATGCATCTGCTTGAGTGTGGTCTTTTCCTATCAGAGAGTTTTCATGCCATATGGAAAGGGCTTTGTCTTCCAACATATCCTTGCCTTCAGTGCTACTAAGAACATATACTTTCCAAAAATGCAAATGCCTATCCTTTTTTTTTTTTTTGAAGAAGAATCTCTAATTCTATCTGTATGTAAAATCTCTCAAGCATTTATGGCAGCTATAAATACAGAAGCATCAATAATAGAGTGCCGTGTGACACTGACAGAATGGGCTATCAATCATACGTGCTTGATTGGGCATGCTTGTATAGATGTTAATTTTACTCTCACAAACAATCTGGGTGTATAAACACCAATTCAGGAAAATGATTTATTTTACAGCACAGTACTACATGGAGTGTGTCATCTGTTGTGCTGAATGTGTATGCTTCTCTGTTTGCCACCAGAAGAAACCCCCATGTGCACGCCAACAGCAAGAGACAGCTATGATAGGCTCTCGTTGGCAGGTCAGACTTTACCTCCAGGATTCCCCTCACCCTTCCTCTTCCCTGATGGCCTGTCATCTATAGAGACCCTTCTGACTAACATACAGGTAAGAGACCTCTCTGTCAGAAGATCTTTACTAGCAAGTGAAATATGCCATGAATAGTTTTATCCAGTTCTCCATGGTTGATCCTCAGATGGTCTACTAATTAGTAATTAGGGAATTGGTAAAATGCTGGATGGCAAGTGAGAAATTTGTTGTAGATTAAAATTATTATATTGAATATAAACCTAGTTTATCAGCTGAGAGCAAGAAAATAACCTAAGCAGTTTCCAACATATATTTGGAAATTGGTACTAAGTGATGACTGTTTAACTGATTAAGATGAAACATCCAAAGGACTTATCAAGCAACATCCAAAAAATAAGGTCCAAATAAACCAAACTGCTAGACAAACATTCAAATGACCCAAACTGATAAATACATTTTGACTTTCTAGTTTTAGCTGGTTGCCATAGTAACATTTTATTTTAGCTCACTGCGGACTGGCCAGCTGACACATGTCATCTTATCACAACATGTGTCATAACACAATAAACACCAGTGATGCTCAAGATTGCACATAATGGAAGGAGATGGCCCATCAAGTTGGAAATATTATGAAAGTAGGATGATTTGCAGTGATATTAGCATCATTCCTGAGTTTCAGTCAAACATTCATACAGTAAGAATATTTGTGCTCTTTACATTTAGGAGCCGTTTACATGACAAAGTTTTTTTGCAAAAAAAATGGGAAACTTGTTATGCATTTCGCCTGTTCATTTACACGACAACAACATTTTGGGTACAATCATTTTCAATAATTTGGATAATTTTGAAAAAGGGGGTTTAAAATGTATGTTTTTGAAAACACCACCATAATTGTTTCTGTGTAAACCTCATGCACGTTGGTATTACATTTTAGGTATGCAGACATGCGCAATATGTGTTGGTTTTAAAAGCAAGCGCTAACAAACATGCACATCACGGGCAGAGTAAATGCTAACAGATTTAGTCACTTAGCAGACACTTTTATCTAAAGCAACTTGCAATGGATAAAAAAACAATTTATGATATGCGAGTCAGCAATATTAACAGTGCTGCAGTTCTGAATCTTTAAAAGCTAGAGCAGAAATTAAAGTGTAGAAGAGTATATACTGTAGTTTATATACACTACTGTTGAAAAGTTAGATATTAGAGCAATTCTGAAGGATCATGTGACACTGACGACTAGAGTAATGGCTACTGAAAATTTAGCTTTGCCATCACAGGAATAAATTACATTTTGAAATCTGTTTAAAATAGAAAACAGTTCAGTTATATTGTAATAACATATATAAAAACAGTTATTTTTATGTTAGCAAGAAGAGTCTTTAAACACAGAGTGCAGCTCCCTGTGCCAGGTAGTTAATATAGTACTTTCTTCCTGCAGCTGTGATGTTTTTCCAATCAAAACAAATGCATGGCGTTGTATATTCAGCATGACTCCCTTGATCACCACTGTGGTTGTCATGCAAGTAAGACCCAGTCAGAAAGATGAATGTAGTTTATTAACGCCGCCTCTGAGACTAATGATGTGGGTACAGTATGGGGAGTGAGAGGTTTGCTCATTGCTCTTGTGATATGACCATCAGATCTATCGCGCTGCTTTCGGCCCCATTGTTAATTAGCAGGACTCAGTTCAGTCAGTCATCTTTAATCATGATTTCAGGGTAATGTTTTGATTGAACATTCACACACAAATCAACAAAACGAACCCAAGCAGAAAATTGAGATAAAGCAACTTAGTCTAAATTGGGGTCATAAGAAGGAACAATTAGTATGATATAGCCCATTGCATTTGGCTTAATTGCTTGCGTACAGGGAATAATTGTTTTGAAATGGTCACCACGCAGTTTGCGTGGCAAATGCCGCTTTAAGTATTGTTTTGAGACAAGCAGCTGTTTAACTCAAGATTTGATCGTTCTGATACAACCTGCAGCATCACAAACTGACGCTCTCATAATCATTTAAATCAAGTAAAAAAAATATATTGATGTGAATCATTACTCAGTGTACAAAAATACTTACATTGACTTTGATTGTATGGAATATTGACTATTGAAAACAATTCTTCAAAATACTTTCCTAAGTTTAAGTGCACCTGCTCTAGCATAAAGTAACCCATTCATACAGTTTATTGACTCCTGTGGAGGTGTGTGAGGACTGTGTATAAGGTGAGTTTGTCTTCGGCTGCAGGGTTTGCTGAAGGTAGCAATTGATAACGCCCGCGCTCAGGAGAAACAAGTGCAGCTGGAGAAGACGGAGCTGAAGATGGAGCTGTTTAGAGAGCGAGAGCTCCGAGAAACCCTGGAGAAACAACTGGCTGTCGAGCAGAAGAACAGAGGTGTGTACTGCTCAAAAACTCACACACTACAGTACACACAATTTATTCTATCTTCTATAGTTGCATTTCATGAAAAAAGGCAAAGCATTTTACTGTACACACCAATTTCAGAAATTAACTTTTGCATTAAGGGGCTATATTTGCACCCTGTGAATTATATTTATGAGGACATATTTTTTTTCTAGCCATATAAAATATATTATGTGTCATCCTTTTATGTGAATTACTTAATTTTAATCAGCTCATTAACATACATTCTTAATCTGACTAATTAGGTAGTCAGACAGACTATATTACCTATAAACATTTATTCTTCATCAGTGTTGTATGTGATAAAATGAATTGTTGTATTGCGTTGTTTACCTGTGTAATAGTCATTTTGTGTGCTTGTATAGAATTTGTAGGCAGATTCTAAAATGTTGCAGATCATCACAGTGGCTAGGCAGTGAGTAAAGGTGTTCTACAGTATTTTGGAATATTTATGAGAAATGGTGACAAAACAAGCCCCATAATTAGGCATAGAATACAGCATATAAATGTTATCAACTGTTACAATAAAATCTGAATGTGTTAAGTAGGTTTTTTTGGTCCCCTTATTTTTCATTTTGTGCATAGCTTGTTTGTGCTACAAACATGAAAAAGGTCATAATCAAATAAATGCTGTTCTTTTGAACTTCCTATTCATCAAAGCATCCTGAAAAATAAAATGTAGCCTGGTTAATAACTGTAATCATTTTAAGAAGTCCTACTTGAACACAAAATCAGCACATTTCAGTGATTTCTGAAGGATCGTGTGTCACTGAAGTAATGGCTGCTGAAAATTCTAGGGATTAATTTTCATAGAGACTTGATGCTGGACTTTTTTTTTTAAATATCCTCAACAAATGACCTTTTTTGCATCATTTACAGTTAGTTTAAAATTGCATTAAAATGACCTGAAAAGCCATGTTACAAGCTCAGTTGTTAATCACAAGCACAAAAAAAGAAACTTCCAAAGTGATGGAGACAAGGTTATAAATCGAGCAAAATGAGGCATATTCACATTACGATCAATACACGAGCACATATTGATTATGTGTGCAGAGTGCTTGTGGGAATACGGTATATTACCATAACTACATGCATAGACAACGTCTAAATGTACAGGGTGCATTAGAAGGATATACCAAATCATCATTTAAGTGAGTGTGGTTAAAGTCATGGAAATCGGAATAAGTAATTTATATGGTAAATGTTTCTAAATGAGCCACAATATTTCTCGAGGGAAGGCCATGATTGGACTACAGATTGATAATAGTTTAGCTAATAATTTTCAACTCTCTTTGAGACTAAAAGCGATATGTGCATTACAGATGGCCTCTAGTTACATACTCTTTTGTACTCTATTATTGCATGAAAATATAATTATGAATCTACATTTTGACATCAATAAATGATTTAGATTTTTCTGCACAAAAGTATTGCAAAGAGTGACTTAATGGTCTCATGTTCTATGTATTTATCCTACATAATGAATCAAATTGAGCTTATTAAGCCAGTTTCACAGAAGGATCCTTATAAATGTGCCTACAGCCCTCCAGCTTTCTTCTGTTTAATATTCAGCATGCCTCTCTCCTCTCTTTCTTTACAGAACGTTTCCCTTAACCTCGTCTCATTGGCATTTTAACCTAGGTTAATCCAGGTTATCGCTGGCTCAATTATTTCGCTAATGACACAGTCAATTTCTCATTGAACAGGAACCTTTTTTTCAACCACAACTTTTCTATGAATATTTCCTCACTGACAGAGTTTGAAAACTCAACTCCCCTTCCCTTAGTCCTTAATATCAGATATACCACTGTGTATGACTGGAGTCCTTGACTGCTGCCTTTCTGTTCTTTGAATGCAGCGATCATTCAGAAGCGATTGAAGAAGGAGAAGAAAGCGAAGAGGAAATTGCAGGAGGCGCTGGAATACGAGTCAAAACGACGAGAGCAAGTGGAACAATCCCTGAAACAGACATCACCCACAGAAAGTCTCAGATCACTCAATGGTGAGACACCTTACCAGAAAGTTAACATACTTACATTTATTAAAGGGATGTAGAAATGTGTTTTTCTGTTCCATTGTTGAGTCTTATGAGATGTGTTGAAGATAAAAATGTACACTATTGAAAATAGTGAAGTAATGTGAAATATACTTTTTGTTGTTGTTGTGCTGTAGTTATTTTCTGAGAATAATCCAAAATATGCTTCAGTATGTTTGCGGTAACATAATAAGCAGGTCATTATTGCAAAAAGAACGAATCGTAATGTTGGGATCTTGCATCACAAAAAGGGGTTTAACTGGTGACAATTACGAGGTGACTGCACCATTTAATATGCATCTAATGACAATATATATATATATATATATATATATATATATATATATATATATATATATATATATATATAACCATGAAATATTGGTTCATGCTGAAAAATTTTATCTAAAGCGACAAGAGACCAAGAGATAATGAAACTAGAGACATTTTGTTGAAACAAATAATGTAGCAAATTTGTTTGGGGGAAAATGCCATCAGAATCAAGTATTTTCAGAGATTTATAATATGCTGAAATAATTTTCGAGAAGCTTGTATAATGATGAAGTGAGATCATGATAAACTAGTTTAAAACCATGTCTTCCATAAAGACAATCATTTTCTTTCAGACCAAAAAGACCCAAAATCTTGTTTGCATGTGGTATATTGGAGGTTATTTTTAATGGAATCTTCTATTAGAGATATTTTTGTCAATTTAAATAATCCTTATATATAAATACTAGATAAATACTAGATGAAATTTTAAACTCTATGTTTATAAAACTAGAGTTGTTGCCCTGGCATCTAACTGAATGAAACTATGATTACTAAAGCTAAGAAGAAAATAAAGGGCTATAGGAATAATAATAATAAATAAATAAAGAGAGAGAGAGATGGAGAGAGAGACAAAAGCACACAACAAAATTATTAAAACTTTAAAATAAAATAAAAAAAATGATAATAAATTATATAATGGTATATAAATAACACTGCATTTTTAATACACTCCAAACTGTTTAAGATGTTTAATAATAATAATAAAAAAAAATGCATATGCTACATCTGTAGCAAGCTTAGCAAGATCCATAATGTCATGCTTACATGGAGAAATGCTTACATTGGTCAAAATCTCCCTGACCCGAGCGATCAGAGCACATCCACCCTCCGCCCATCGTGAAAGATGAAGCTAGAAAAACTTTCCTAATTAAGCACAGATGTCATGGATGTTTAATCGTCATTATCTTTTCATTTTGCCAGACTCGTTGACCCAGGAGATAGAGACTGACCGCAGCAGTGGCAGAACAGATGCTGAGAGGACAATACAAGGTGCGTGTTTTTGAGGAGACTATAAATCTCAGCTCAGCTCCAGTATATGAGGCTCGCTTTAACTTGGCCTGCTGTTCATGCATGCAGCCTGCCATCTGGGCTGCAGATCCTACAGTTCAAGATGAGGGTCAAGATCAATGGGATCTGTCAGGAGAACATTTCTAGACAGGGAAAATCGTGCAAATGTGCGTTATGACAATGGCACGCTCTGCTTAGTTGGAGAGTTGTTTAAATTGTAGTTTTGTTTTGTAGTTTTTACCAGTAGGAGTATGTTCAAATATTATTACAGGGATAGTTCACCCAGAAATGAATATTTTGTCATCATTTATTCACATGCCATTCCAAGCCTTAACGTCTATCTTTCTGTTGCAGAACACAAAAGAAAAAATATAATATTTAGAGATTTTTTTTAAGCTGCTTTGAAATCTATTAACTTTGACTGTATGGACAAAAAAGTTAAAATATTCTTCAAAATATCTTCCTTTATGTATATATTGTGTATACATACCGCTGCAAAGATGGTGTTCAGTTTAAAAGGTGAAGTTCAGAGATAAGAATCTTTGGATATAAGACACAGAATCATTTTAAAGATAGACCCCCTTGACAGTAAGACCCTGCCTATGTTGTGTACTTCAGAGAGCAATGCAATTTAATGAGCATAATAAGAAGTTTCATTATCTGAGGATGACCCACAGTGGAGTTACCTCACAAGAGCACAACAAACCCTCTCAAATAAATACACACGCACTTTATGGGTGTATGGGACTTGGTTTAAGCTTGTATCGTTTCACAGAAAACCACTTGCCCATTTGCAAATGTTTCAGTCACACTCTTTTAACTACACCTTAAGTGTTAAGTCGCTCACTGCTCTGATGTCTATTTTAATTGCACCCAGCAGCACATGTGATACAAAAAACGTCGTCTTGAGTGGTCTCAATTTCCCTTTGAAAATAGTGTGTGGAAATTGCTATGAAATGTGGGAAATGGCATTTTAATACCCCGTCGCAAGTAAAAGCCCCGTAACCCAGTTTGATTAGCCTAGTTAATTTTGTGTGTGTGTGTGTGTGTGTGAAGGAAGTTTTTAGTAAAAATAAATGGAGATCCAGTGCAAGGAGTATGGTTTTACCCAAATAAATCAAATGACATTGACTTGATGAGCAGGAAATGATTTTTTCAGAGCATATAATGTCATTAGCATTATGATGGCTCTTATCTCTAAAGATTAGTTTTACAGCCTTAATTGCTTGATTCAAAAAGTTTGCATTACTCAAATTGCTTTTGTCAGTAGTTTTTTGAGCATATATAGTAGAATTTAAGACATTGAGGTCATTTTAGCTAGAAGAAAATTGTTCTCTTTCTGAATGTTTTCACTGACAAAACTGTAGTTATTGCTCCACAACATGCAATAATTTAATAGGTTTTTCAGTCAGTGCCCTTGAAGAGTAGACTTAAAAATTGGACACAGGAAATGTGTGTGTTTGAAAATAGCTTGTGTGTCTGTTAAGTTATTACAACATTTTTGTGCGTGTGTGTGTGTTCATGTCATGGATGTTGTTGCCTACAACCAGTGTGGCATAATTACTCTTAAATGGCAAAAATGTAAAAAAGGATGCTGATAAATTACACTTGCATGTAAGGGAAAATTTCTATTCCAATCCTTATACAAAAAAACAAAAAACAAAAAACAAAGAGACGTGCTATATTTTCAGTACTTGGCTGTTGGGGGGAAAAAAAATAATGAGAGCATAATTTTGGAGAACTAATTATTTCTATTTGTCTTTTGTCACACTCTGTAATTCTGCTATATTAACACAGTCTGTGTTTATTAATTGCTTTTCCAGTGTTTTGAATCCATTCCAAGAATAAGCTTGACTGTTTTTCCTGGCTCCGTGCTTCTGGGAGCACATCTCGCCACTAATTCCTTGTGATACTGAACATAATATCTCCCCGGTATCTCTTCCCGATGCTCAGTGCTCGACTCTCAATGTTTTCTGCAAGTTTACACAACCCTGTGAGGGGAGATAAAGTTCTTTGTTGCAAGATTAAACATCAAAACAGTTAAAGTGAAATTCAAATTAAATGAATGAATGTCACTGAAGCAAAAAAGGCAGTAATTAATGGTTCCCTTAATTGTGTTCATAAAATATTTGCATGGGCATAATTTGCATAATTTACATGTATTAATTAATATTTCAAAAGAATTTTGTGCTGAGAGAAGCCAAAAATTCCTTTGTTTTATTTAGCATCTAATGAAATATTTATCCTCTTTAATGAACTTTTCATCTTGATTTGAATATAAAAATGCCACAGTTTTAACATATTTTAATGAGGGAGGTTCTTTCATAAAACAACATGGCAGTCATTCGATTTTTCCCACTCAAGAAACATTCCTGGCACTGTTTGCCCAAGCTAGTTTAGCTACACTCCATTTGACCCAGAATTAATATGCTAATTTGTACATTTAAGATTAGCTCTCTGCTTATTTTTGTTGTCGTTGTTCTCAGGTTGTGTAGAAGTAACCGTGGTATTTTAATAATTTAAGGAAAAGTAATCTAGGGTTTGATTTTGATTTGCTTAATTGTTTTTTTTATATCAAAATACTGTATCAACAATACTAGAACATCTCCAGCACTAAATAAGCTGTGTTCTGACTAATTAAGTTACTCAATATCGCATGCATTTATTGTGATCTTAATAAATTCGTACATACGATTTATATAAAGGGGTTGATGTTGTGGATAAATTTTTTTACATTCCCTGTGAGCCTATCCATATAAAATGTCATATTTCATATTTTAAAGATATTCACAATATTAACCCCTTCTATATAAGAGGCCACTGAGTGACAAATAACATTAGAGAAAATAAGAGGTCGTATTGCAACTCTATGCACAGCGCGCAATTAATCAATGTCTATTCGATTATAGATTCTCATCAATCAATAAGTTTATATTTCAGAGTTAAAATCACAATGCACATATTTAGGAATGTATGACTAACCATAGGAGAAAAAAGGCTTTTTATTCTAAATCAATGGCTCACACAATCAAAATGATTTCATATCTGTGGTATCACTGAACAATCCTGAAAAAGTCAGTCAAAATATAAAGCTTGTTTAAGCCAATTTTAACACAGAGCATCCTCGATCAGTCACCACCTTTGCTCAGAATTGAATTTATTTAGTTGCACTACCAAATAGAGGAAACTGCTTAAATGTAGTGATGCAGCATTCCCGGACACAGAGGGAATGTTCTGGTAATAAACGTCAAACAAGCTCCTGAGCCATGCCTAACAGATGCTTTTACCAGAAGAAGCAAAGAGAGCTGCTGCTCATTCAGGCATGCACTTGCCAACGAAGGTTCCCTGGAAATGTACAAAGCTCATTAGATCGAACGCGTCAGAAAAGGCATTGCACAGTAACGGCTGCATTTTTTTTTTTTTTTTCGCACTTAATGCCATTTATGAACAGAAAATGTGATTTGTGAGGCACTTCACATCATGAGTGCAATGTTATATTCTTAAAATGTGACATACATTGATCCAGGGTTTACTGACGTGTATTTAATATTTTTCTTTTCCCTTTTGTTTTATCGTTAGCAGATGGAAGACTTTTTCTGAAAACCACAGTGATGTACTAACACCATGGCATTGAAGACTGGCAGTGTGTATCTTATGAAGATTCTCCAGAGTCCCCTCGCAGTGTAATTTAGTTACAGAAACAGGTCAATCGCTCATAGAGGTGCATCAAGGGTTTATGCTTGGCCCGATGTGGAAGACGGATTGTGTCCAAATGTAGTATTAGGACTCTTATTCTCACTGATATAAATGTTATATTATGCCAGATGTGGGATTGGATACGATAAGCTGGCGAAGGCGACAATTTGAGCACAGTAAATTGTACCATTCGGTACACTTGGTGGTAATATTTACAACAAATTCACAGCACTGAAGATTTTTTATACTGTATTTAAACCAGCGAGAAAGCTTCGAAAATTCAATCTGATTCAGAGGTTTCATTTTGTATAAAAAAAAGAAGAAGAAAAAATCACAAATCCTTAATGTCATAAATATTTGCCAAGATGTTAAAGATCTAGACTTGGAGAACCTCTGAAAATGTGAATTTGAATATATGTTGATCAACAGAAAAGACTAATATTTGCTTTTAATGTTTTCTAAACTAGAAGAAAAAAAAACAATCAAGTTTCATTTCTATCATTATTGTATATACAAGAACAGAAGATAGGTTAACTCACTCACTTTGGTATTTGTATATAATGTTAAAAGTTGGCATTGTGTATGCAGTAGATCTATTAGGAGAATAATATCAACGTTTATATTGAATTTATAGATTTGTTTTGTTTCTGAGCCATCATTCTTTCAATTCGCTGCCACTATGGTGAGGAAGCATGCAGGCATGTAAATGTGTTGTCCTGAATTCATGTTATTCAATAAATACTTAACTGTGCTGAACAAATGTACTTAGGGTTTATTCACTCACTCAGTAAAAGTTGATGAACACTACTCTCTTTTCAACAGCTACATTTTGAGTTTGCAGTATCATGAATCTGAATCTTGTATGGATTGAATCTCAAGTTTATGGAAATGTTGTACAGATCGCTAAATGTTACCATCATTACACTCAATTAAGTGTATTTCTTTCAGTGATAGGCCACTTTAAATAATAATTATTCAATGTATCATTTCAATTATTTATTATAGCCTACTGGTCAAAAGTTTCACTATATGCAGCAGGTTGCCATTGGAAAGTTGCAGACAAAATAGTATTAGACCATTTGTTAATCTGAGAAAAAAAGGGATGATAACTAGAAAATAATTCTTTATAACTCCCCAATGTGGATGTCACTTGATTAAAAAAATAAATAATATGTTTTAATAGATTGTTGGCAACAAATTCATTTATTATTATTATTAATAAAATGTTCAAGATTCTTCAATTATTTAACAGAATTTCGAACAATTGTCTGCAAAGAAGACTTTTACACCAGTTCTTTAAATACTTAACAGAATATCTCTTTTCTTTATATAAATCAAGAAATCATGGCAATACCAAACTGTCACATTTATAATAAAGAGTGAAACAATTCAGCCGGATGAGTTAAATTACACTGTGCTAATTAATGGTAATACTGAATATATTAAATACTATATTACAGGCTTTTATTGTACCAAGTAGATGATGATGATGGTGATGAGGCACTTACTGGATAATCAAGAAAAAATATGTGTTGAAAGGATCCTTTATTAGATGGACGTATCTAATGTAACGGGGCAGCTATTTATACTATGATCATAGACATTATTTTGTCACACATTTGTCCTCAGTCTGTAGCAATTCAAATGTTTATTGTGTTAAACTACATGTTAAAGTATCTTTTACCTCATTAATGAGGACTTGCCTTTAAGTTTCTTTTTATGTGATGTAAACACTGTAGCCAGATTTATGGACGTATTGTTCCTTATTTCTTTCTATGGCAGTAAAGGAAACATATAAATATTGAAAGGATGTCTTGTTTTAAAGTGCTTTTCCCTCTTTTCTGATCATGTCTCCTGTAATGACAACAGTATGTAAGTGTGTGTGTGTGTGTGTGTGTGTGCGCGCATGTGCATGTGTGTGTGTGTATGGACACTGAAGTTTATCTGTGTGGAGCTGCAGGAGTGTGTGTGTGTGTCTGTTTTCTATTCTATGGTGTCATATATGGAAATAAAATATTTGTGAGTCAATGATTATTAAACTAAGCTCTTTTGCGAACGAATCACTGTCATTATAAACAACTTGAGATAGTTTATGGGTGTCGACTTCACATGTCAATGTTTAATGCAGTTAAACTCTTGAATCTATGAATGTTTACCATGGTTCATCCAGACGAATCCTGCCAGTGTATCCTAATAAAGAGACTGCAAAATTTCAGCCGCAAAGCAAATGTCACGTATGATATTACATAAGCGGCATGCTTATATTTTAATCTGAAGGGCAATCAAAATTGTTCATGGTTGAGTTGTAAAACATGTGTTACTGAGCAATGACAATATCTAGCAGAATAAAACCACTCATGCTTAGTACAGTGAGCACACGGCTCTACACAACACATGACTGAGAAATAATACCTTTCATTCATTCCAGCTGAATGAGCACAATATTCCAGGGAAAAGCCACATATTCAAAATATGTTTGAAGAAAGGAGGAAACAAGAAGAAACTTACATCTCTTCATTGAAGTTAATTACTTATTGATAATCTTTTTGAGCCAACCATATCAGGGTCATTCCTGTTATGCAGTTATTTTTATGCTTCCATCATATACAGTACTGGATAAAGATGGAAATCATTTTTTATTATTTATATTTTATTATAAGTGAACATGCATGTGGTTTTTGCTTTTTTAAGGCAAGGCCCTGGCTGGTGCTAAGATTAAACCTTCTCAATAAAAAAAAAAAGAAAAGAAAAAAAGATGTTTATTAATTTTTACTTCATCTAATGAAAATGTGTTCTTGGCAATATTGTTTTTAATTGGTGATTATTTTATAAACCTGCCTTCTTTCACTTTCTGGTTTAAAAAACAAAACAAACAAGTTCCTTAATGACATCATCCTTCAGGAAGTGAGATGGGAAACTGCACAACCATCTGTGAGTATTAACGATGGATTTGATAAATCCTGTTCATTTTGTGTTGTTAGCTGGTTTGTCTTGCTTTATAAAATTTCATTATGATCAGAAAGTCAATATATTATCAATATACAAGTAAAAAAATAAAAAAAATCAAGATTGCCTTCTGTAAAACTGCATATTGCCTTTTTAAAATGGATAAACTTTACACTGTTTTTAAACTCAACCCACACTGAACTGACTTTAGTTGAATAATGAAAAAAACATTTTTCCATAACTGAGTTTCCATAATTGGTTCTGCTGTTTTCTGCTTATTACTGTGAAGCTGGATTGAAACCATCATTGTTGTATAAAACGTAAAAAAAAAAAATAAAGGTGATATTTAAAGACTTTCAACTGACACTCTCATTTGTACTTGTTCTTAATCCCCTACAGATGCATTTTTAATTATCCTGTTTATTTATTTTATTTTATTTTATTTTATTTTTTATAATTTATAACTTCATAATTAAGAAGTGCCTGACAAAAGTTGAATAAACTTTTATGGAAAGACTTTTTACAGCATAAACAAAAAGTCTACAAGGTGCAGAGCTCAAAAGTTAATGCATAACATAAATGACCCATGAGAGCACCTAACTGTTTGGCTAAAAAAAAAAAATCAGTCTTCGAAGCAATGCAGCTAATTGATATTAGTGTTATTTCAAATTTATAAAAGCTTAGGCTGAATTGACACTGAATGACAATTTCCTGTCGTAAGCAATTCTGATGGAAATGTGTTGACACAGCACGGCCATGCACAGGTCCATTTTGCATGCTTTTGAAAGCGTGGCTGTAACCGAGAGGCTTCGAGATGAATAATTGACTGATTGCTGCATAATTCAACACAGCATTGTAAAAATTCAAGGTCTGGAACGTTTCATGTTTTTCTTCTTTATTGAAAATGAGGTTAAAGTTTCTATCAACCTTGGAAAAACTACATATAAAGTGGCAATCAATGGTGACTGTAATTCAAGTTCGGCCTTTTCACGAGCATAAAAGGTTTCCGTCGCTCATCTGTGAAATTTGAACTGTTAGGGTTTGAGGTGGCTAAGAAGCCACAAATGTGCTGTCTATCAAATTGTTGACTTTTTGCTGTCGGCCTGCTTTCTTTAGTGTATTTTAGCAGACATAGATCAGTATTGTAGCCACAGCGGTGGATCAAGACTCTCTTTGGCTGAGAATATGATATATTTCTTCTCTCTTAGACAGAAATATACAGTAGTTATGAGCTGTTTGATGTCTTGTTCTGCCCCAGCTATTTAAGCAAGATTCACCCCTCCAGCTAGATGTTTCATATCACTGCACATTTTGTAATAAATTCATTTCAGTTAGAACATGACTTTGAGGCACAAAGACCAAAATATCCACAGTGCTGTAATCACGTCCTGTGTCGAGCACATTTATAACGAGCGTTGCTCATTCCAAATATGGGCCGTGTCAATGTCATCACTTTGTAGTGTGTGCTTTTCTTGTGTCATGTGTGCATATTTAAGACATCCTCCAGGTGATTATTTCACACAATCATTTCATCGCTAATACCACCATATCCAAGATGATAATATTAGTCAATCCATTTAGTGCAGACAACTGTAAATGAATCCACTTTCAGTGCGATTTCTTGACCTGTCAGTTGAAATAGCTTACCAACAGCAAGTTTCCAATGTTTGTGTGTCATCATTCTTGGAACACCACTCAGCCAATCATCTTTGAGGATTTATAATGTTAATGACCTCCAGGGCCTTGAGTCTTCAGAGGAACCCTGATGTGCAAGTTGCATCAATGACCAAATTAATACACTAACAATCTTGCAAATTAGTAGCCCAACTAACATAAAACATTAAAAAGGGTAATTATTTCATCCAAGTACTGTAACATAAAAGATGGTGCTGATAGTTTTAACACATTACCTAATTTTATCTGAAAACCAGTTATAAGTTTTGAATTTGTTTTAGATTTTTTCTTTGCAGTCATTTATTTCCTTTGCATGTCTGGGATTTCAGAGGCACACTTAAAACGTAATATTCGTTTTTTTTTTTGTTGGTCAGACATAATTACTCACCCTCATTTGACATTCAGCACAGTTCATAAAGTAAAAAGGTATCAAAGACTCACCGGCCATGTGACTCTGTTCTTCATCTGCTCATCTTTGAGTCGGCGAGGAAGGAAATCGCACAGGCTTGATTGAACACAAGATAGACTTAATGTCATCTAATCAGAAAGACCATTATGTATTAGTGGAACCACCAAACAGAATTATCTGACAAGGGGCAGGCCACATTATCTAAATTAACATTTTGCAAGCATGAACATGCAAGGCCACAGTGGAAAATGAAAGGCTACAGGAGAGCGGCCTGCATTTAGACATTCGGGCAGTAATTATTAATTTATGCTTGTCTGTGGTCTTAATGAAAATGAAAGCCAGGAGAAGAGAACAGGGAAGGATAATGTGCCGTGAAATTGAGTTTCATTTGTTCGGGGGCCACCTTTTAACTTTTCCTTTCTTCCCAGGAAATGAAACCAACCAGAGTTCTTGTGTGTTTTTACTCTGCGAACCCCCTCCCCCCGCACAGCCAACCAACACACATCTCTCCAGCACAGTAACAGACAATCTCTTGACCTCTGCAGTATCTGTAAATATCCTGTCTACCTTTGTAATCTACTTTATAGAGCCCTGCTTCAATGGCCATTATTTCTTCTTCAATAACAACTGCTCATGTTAGCACTTTGTGCTCTACCAACTGATGATACTGAGAACGCAACCTGTAACAGATTGCTCACTGATACCACCATCAGTTTAAGGTTGGAGCACTGTGCTATGGATAATAAACTGTGTGTTTTATTTTGTTAATGGTTATGAACATGAACATATTATAAAAAAGTACAGCTTCCAATGAACATGGTGTAGAAAAAAAATCTTTTAAAATTATATATATATATATATATATAAAGCAAGCTTTATTGGGAAAATTACCTATTGCGCCATCGCTACGGTAGGATTGTTCAGTAACGTTGTTAAAAGGCAGGGTTTAGCAAAGTGTCAGTCGAACAAAAAGGTTGAACTTTTATTCTCCAAAAGTGATCTGCATAACTTCTAAAGACATTTACCAAAGAACCATGCATAGTAGTGAACTCAAGAAACCTATTTACAGGTTCTCAGTACAAGAGTTTGAATATACAGACACGAACACCAATGAGATTTGTGTGTATTTTCTTGGTCTCCGCCTTCTTTTCCTTATATGGTGCTAGTAGAGCACTAGCTGCGCTGCATGTAAACAAACATTATCGCCTGTGCACCAGGTTTAAACAGGGCGACATCGATTTTGAGTGGAAAAACAACTTAAAGGTCCCGTTTTACGCGCTTTTTTGAAGCTTTGATTGTGTTTACAATGTGCAATATAACATGTGTTCATGTTTCGCGTGTAAAAAAACACAGTATTTTTCACACAATTCACCTATCTGTATACCGCTGTTTTCACTGTCACAAAAACGGGCTGATGACTTCCTTGTTCTATGAAGCCTCTCCTTCAGAAATATGTAACGGGTTCTGATTGGGCCAGCGGTTCCTGTGCTGTGATTCAACAGCAGTTGAGAGCAGGCTGCCCTCCTGCTAACGTGATTGGGCTAGAACGCACGTGCTGGAGATGTATTTATAGTCACAGGAGCATTTTTTACTCACGAGATGCGCATGAAAATCGCATTCGTTTTTTTGCACAGACCTAACATCTAGTTAACAAAGCTAAACAGCGTTGCCCTTTGTGTAGTAAGTTACAGAAACTGTTAAACGCACCAACTTAAATAATAAAATACACTTACCGGTTGTGATCCATAAACAACGCCTTCTCCAGACAAAGAGGGAACTGCTCCATCTTTCAAGAATAATCTTTGTGCGAATCCGGCATTAAACTGATTCAGATTGAGAAAGTTGTCCTCAGCAAGCTGTCCTCAGCAAAATGAGCTGCACATAGTTTTACATGTGCATTATAATGTTCGGGAACCGAGTTAAACATAAATTGTAATTATTAATCTCAAAGTACAGTGTTCCTGGGAAGCCCAAACAAAGATGATTGGACTCCAAGATAAAAAAACAGCGTTTCAACGACATGGCGACAAACACAAACAGCTCTTCCTTCTTCTCCGTCGGAGCGCAACAAGGCCACGCCCCCCCGTTTGTGAATTCATGTGGGCGGAGGTTAGTCAAAAAAACTGTTTTAGTGACGTTATTACTGCAGGAACTAGAGGGCTGTAGTCCAAACGGGTCGTTTTTTGTAGGCGAATTCTGTTAAATCAAATATCTCGCTTGGCATTGAACTTTGAGCTTTAGAATTTTACAGATATTATTTATACTCTAACAACAACATTACACACTAACTAAAGTTTAAAACATGGAATCACGAAGAAGGGGACCTTAAAACTTGGACTTATTTTTCAAACAAAGAAATCAAATAAGTTCACTAAACACTCATTAACAAACAAAAATCTAATGGACTACTTTTATAGTTCTTTGATTCTCCTTTCAGATCTTGACAGTTTACAATTGCCATCCTCTCATCCCTCATTCTTGTGCTTTGCTAATGAAAACGTCAAACAAACCTTTCATATCGATCCAGTCAAAGTAGTATCACTCTTTATTTATTCATTTATTTTAGGATTGTATAATAATGTTTTAAGTATTTTGCTTTGTAATGATAAATGTATAGAAAATAAAAAGGTCCTACTTTAAGAAAATTTTAAATTAAATTAGTTTTCATAGTAGTTTTTACAATTTCAAAACTTGCAACATAACTGACAAGTTTGGAAATGGTAAAAACAAAACAAAACAAAAAAAACATGGTAGGCTCATGTTTTATTAAATACATTTAGTATTAAATACATTTATAAATATAGATAAATATAAATTTAATTATTCAATATTTGAAAGATATAGACTATAGGGCACAGGAGGCACAAGTGTTTGCAACAAAGTCATAAATGTCATTGAAGAATCTTTATCTATAAATAGGCCGATTAAATAACAAATGCCATATTATTAATGTTAAAAGGGTTTCAATAGGCATGTTTATTCTGATCTGATCTACTGGAAGTGAGACAAAATTTGGTTCCAATGAGATTTGTACGTTGGTGTGTGAACAGCACCTGTATGACGAGAGCAAAGCCACCATCAAATGCCTTGATCCAGGGATTTTTCTTCATTTTGTCAGTTTGTCAGAAGGAAGGCTTGAATGCATAAGAACAACAGGCAAACCCTCAGAACATACAGCCATCCAGACACACAGAAACACATACAGAAGCTATTAACCCTCCTCCAACTCATCAACGTTGCTTTGCAATCTTCCCTCAGAACCATTAGAATACCCTGAAGAAATGACTTTCCAATTAAAGGGGATCTAGGAGAAGACAGCCTTTTTATCTCTGACTCCAGGAGTTCTTTATTCCAATCATTTAAATTGGAATTGATTTTTCAATTTAGCCACTGACTGCTCTGGACATGCAGCAGAGGGGGCCAAATAGAGCTGCGTTCTGAAATATTTGTCCCTCATAAAGTCACGGTGGCCTCGAACACATTAATGTGTTTTGCACGCCACTGCCGCAGACAACAGATTTTTAGCTCAGCATGCTGATGGAGAGAAAGCCCATCAAGAGTGGCCACCTCCCTCACGCTGCAGAGCACTGGACTGGTGCCTGTGTTTTTTTTTTTTTTTTTCTGGCTGAGTATGATTGGGTTTATTTTTCTTGTAAAGCAAAGGCAGCTATAATGTAGTGCACATCTAAATATTCTGACTCAATTGATCAGAAGTGATGCACTGATCAGGATATTGATGAAACCTTGAGAATGGTGTTGCAGGCCCGTCCCCCACTTACAGACATGTCTGGTAATAAAATATGTACTTTACATCAGTTGGCTCACATTAAAGGCACAGTTTTAATTTTCTGTAGCAACATGTTTATTCCACTCAAGGTTCACACCCCAAAATGATAATAGTTTTGTTTCGCAGTGCCACCTACTTAAAATGAACACTTTAGGACTAATATTTTAGAAAATGATTAGCCCCTACTTTTTGACAAATCATTTATAACTACTGAATAAACTATTTCAATCGATTCATATGCATGAGCCAGGCCGATAAAGTTAATGTCGTGGAACTGATAATATTTAATCTCTAGTTTAACTATAGTTCACATTAAAATAAATAAAAGGGGAATACAATTTTGTTGTTAAAAAAGGCTTATAATGATTTAATGCATCTTTTAATTGTACCCTTATATTCAGTTCTTTTGTTTTGCCATCTTTGGTGATGCTACTAGTACACACTTGATCTCAGGTTTAATTTGTTCACAGTATAAAGCACATGAGAATCTGGCTGAGAAATGCATACAATATCTGAACAATGCCACAGACCTTAAAATCACGTATCACTTAAAATCATGTTAGGGGCATTTTTAACCTTTAACTGAAGCTCAGGTCCACCAAATTCATTTTTTTTTTTATAGAATTTGTTTCTGGCACACATCTTTTTGAATAAACCAAATGCAAATGTAAAATATTAGAGATTATACAGTATTTGCATTTGCACAGCATTTGAGTATTTGCACTTATATTTGAGTTCTTAAAATCCTTGCTGTGAAAGTGAATCAATCTGAACTTAATGGTGCAAAAAAAAAAAAAAAAAAGAAAAAAAAACCTGGCCAGACTTGTGTGTTTAACAGGCCTCAGCTACTGTGTAGTCCAGCCTCTAACAAGGCCTGCCGTCAGCACAGTAAATTTCCCCAGCTTCAGCCCTGGGCGGAAACAGTTGTCTTCTTCAATTACAATTGGAATCAGATGTGCTTGTGTTTTCCAGCCAGGCCTGTGAAGTCCTCAACAGCTCTGGCAGCTGCCTTTTAATGAGCATTTATTGTTTCGCTGGCCATGGATACCACTTTTATAGGGTCAGGTTCAAAGGCGGAATGATTTTCTTCGCACTGTTTTACAGAAGTGTTTACAGAGGTATTCGTGGACTGATGGTTCACTCTCGGCTTCCTGACAGCTGCGTTGACTTGTTTGGCTCTCTCCCCTATATCTTTTTCTTTTTCTCTTTCCTGAATTGTTTAATATAGTTGTGTCACAGCAATACGGAGGAGAAGATTAATGGAGGCAAAGGATCGGTGGCAGTTGTGGGGAGATGCAGGACAGAGCAGGCCAGCAGCCATCTGTTCTCTCTACCTTTATGGCTCTCTTAATGGAGGACAGGAGACAAAAGCATTACCACCACCAGGCAGGTGATGAGCATTTCTGTAGCGCCACTGTAAACTAATTGTCAGTTCTTTTACACACACACAGAGTTTCTCCCAAATGTCTTTTTACCTCTCAATCAAGCGTGGTTGGGAACGGTCCAAGACAGTTGCAGCACGTTTAGAGGAACGCTATGAGAGAAAAGTGATTAAAAGATCCTCTTGAGGCAAAACAGATCATTCACAGAGACAGGATGGCGTTTAATCAAATTAAGATGAAAATATAGAGATGGCCCTTTGGTCTTTTGAAACAAAACAGAGATGTTCTCAGAACTTCATCAAGTGTTGGCCCATGCTCAAATGCAAATTCGGTCAGGCACTGTTTTCTTGTGAACGTCATAAACTGAACAATACTTCAGTAGACCTTATGTGGCCTCCAAGTAGAGACAATAATATTGTAATTATGAGCTCTGTGGACATAAATGACCAAGTGTTGTGACATTTACCAGTGGGGAACTCATAATTGTCTATGATACTCGTGCTATGATGTGCTCCCATGGAAGATGGCGGAAGGCAGCTCTTAAGTTATTACTATTTTAAGTGCTACAGTTCAAAAAAAAAAAAAAAAAACATCAAAACAAAAAATTATGCCTTAATGTTGTGAGTGAATAAATGCATATTTTGATACATTTGCTAGTGCGGATAGTGTGCAGGATTTATTCTTTTTTTGTTTTGAACTTGGACCTGTTTTTATTTTTGTTTCCGTTTTGGGGTAATTTTTCTTCTGTCGTTTCCTACAGGTGTGCAAGTGTGATTGTTGATTGATAAGTGCAATACAGTAGTTCAAAAATAGAAACATTTTAAAAAACAGCATATGATCAATGTCAATGTTATTACTCATACTTTTTACTAAATAAATTAAATATTCTTTAAAAAATGAATGCATTGTGTAGATGCCATGCATAAAAATAATTTAAGCTGTTTAAGAGTGATGCAGATGTTTTTCTTGTTCATTTTTCTTCTTTGATAGTGATTTAATAGTCCAAATATTATAATATGTAACTGTCATGACTTTTTATCAGATATTCTTTGTCTGAAATTGTTTGCAAACTCTTTACACATTTTGCCCTATTTTACATTCTTTTCAGTTTTGTAAATTATTTTAATTTTTCCCATGCCAGTCTGTTATATTTGTATCATATGTTTTAGGTAATTCTTTCCCCTGATGCCACATAAAAACAGAACAAGATGCGGTTGGTTACTCTGAATATCAGTTAGACAGACTCTTCTTGGCAAGATTATGCTGCATTGAAGTCTAGACTTGATGTTATTAGTTGAAAGTCTAGCTTTGTGATTGACCTAAAAGACTTAATTCTGATATTTGAGGAAAATAAAAAGCCTCTTAGTTTCACATGGGCTTATTCTCATCGCACAAACCCGTCTTATGTTAAACAACAACCTCGCTTTTCTCTGGCGGTGTCGACATCTGTAAAGCAAAATGAAGTTTCCTCTCTGAGTATCAATCTTGTAATTGAGCTCTCGCAGGCCTCTACGTGACACGCACACACAAGAACCCTCCCCGCTGTCAGATCCCTACACGCGGCTGTCCTGCGCTGTCACACTGAAGTGGTCTCCTTTTCTCTCCTCTCTCTCTCACAATCATTCTTCTGTCTACGGCTCCCTGGGCCCTGCAGTGGGAGTCCGCCTACGCACTTAACGCGTCAGGTTTCAATTATTTTGAATACCAAAAACCTTCCCATAATGAGGCATGACACAGACATGTAGTCGAATTTTAAATTGGATTTAATTGTTTTCTCAGTTGTAACTTCAGTCGGATAACAGAGACGGGGGGATGAATTGAAAGAGCGAACGAATAGCGAGAAGTGGGTGGGAGAAAGATGAATTCAGCGAGCGAGGGAGACGGACAGAAAAAGACATGGTGAAGTCTCTGATCTGTTTCTTAACACAAATCTGTCTTTGTAAGCTCTAGCTAGGGCCATGTTTGGAATTACAACTTCCATGTCTCTTATCCCTGTTGTAATTCCGCCTTGTGTGTTCCGCTGGTGTGATACAATGGATCATGGGGAAGTTTAAGTGAGACTGCATTAAATATTTAACCGATCCGACATGAGGCCTGTCTTCTCCATGGCGCAACAATTAAACTAGGGTGCCGTGCTTGCGCCTGCAACACTCGATCCCCGCTGAACGCTGTCAGGAACATGCTACTTTACAGACTTAAAATAAATCTTGTCCTAATCTATTGAAAAACCTGACAAGTGGAGCCCAAGGTTTCAAGGCACTTAGCTGAGTAGTGTAGAAAAAGAACTGTACATTATTTATGCCCTCTAATGGTGCTGCTATTCTCTGCGTGTGAATCAGCAACGCGCTCGTCCGCTAAAGGAGCGGTCGCTGTAATCAAAGCCATATGTTTTCCTCACCTCTCCTCCTGTAACTGACAGGTCAATGGACCTGTCTTTGCATCAAGCACATTCTTTCAGGGAGATCACGCCTTATAGATATTGATTAAAGAGTGCAAGGTCTTTCTCCCCACTTCTGACCAGATAAGATCTTAATGCATAAGCCAGTAAGGGGTAAATACAGGCACCGCTGGGCGTTTTCTGAGATTTCTGTATGAAGGTCACCATCCAATCATTATCAAACACTAAAATCCACCTGAGTTCATTAGGCAAATATGCCTCTTTTGGCATAGTTTTGGAGAAGGTTTTTCTCAGCTTGGGGTTGCCTGGAATTTCCAGACAAGATTCTTTCAAAAAGGAGATAATAAGTGCTTATGAGACTAAACTACAACAGCAAACATTTAGTTTTGTTGACATTGTGCATTAAAGAAAATATGGTTGTTTTGTACAATGGGACCAACAATGGGTTTATGATGGTTTGTTTTTAGAATTATAGAATATCGATTGACATATTTTATGAAAATGGTAAAGAAACATTAAAGGGGTCATATGACAATGCTAAAAATAACATAATTTTGTGTATTTGGTGTAATGCATTGTGTGATTGGCTGAATACCTCAAGCGTGTGACGGAAATGTTACGCCCCTTACCATATTTGGAAACACAGCTTTTATAAAGAATATCACTTTGGGTTTGAGACTTTAGTCTCTTTACAGCAACTTTACAGATCTTATATGTGCACAAAAAACTTAAAACACTCCAAAGACAAAGAAATATGATCATTTTACCCCCTTTTAATAAATATATGAAAAGGCTTTATTTTATTTTTTATTTAGAACACCTCAACAGAACAGAACAGAAAAATTAGACACCTCAAAGTAGGTGAGGTATTGTTTACAAATAATTTTGATATAGCAATACCAATACACTTTTGAGTAACATTTAAGTTGAATAATAAAATGAAAATGTCTTTTCTATATACATGCTATTCAACTTATGGTTAACGATTCAGCCATGCATGTTTTTTTTTTTTTCATTGATGGATTGATGGATGGATGGATGGATTGATGGATTGACTGTGTCTGGAAACCCCACCCCTTTCTTACAGTCAACTGCAAGCTTACACATCTGCCACCCTACAATTTTTTTTGATAATGTGTTTCATGGATGTATATCACAATACAAAAGGAAAGATCTGTCAATACTTCTGTCGGAGACTTTAGGCAATTTGTTTTAAAATAAAGTCTTTAGGCTGCACAGTAGTACTTCTATCATTATGAACTTCTGTGCAAACAAATCTAAGATCTCTGATGAAATGGTGTCTATTTTTAAAGCTATATTTATGGGCTATATGCCTTTATTATTACAGGACAGTAGAGGGTAGACAGGAACACATTTGATGGAGGAAGGGGGGCAGGATCAGCAAAGAACATTGAGACGGAAATCAAACTTGGGTTGCAGAGAGCACAGTTGTACTATATATTGTCGACAAAATGATGTCTATTTTTAAATCTTTAAGAGCTCAGTGGTCATATTTTAATGTGGATGCTGTCTGAGATGTCTAGTAGTACATATCTAGAGTTCAAACACACGTCCTAAGAAATGCTCACTTAAATTTATTCACATGAATCACATTGCCCTCGAGTGGGCTGAAGAAGCCAGTCAGACACTACCGGTTCTATAGTCATGTTTTTTATATGATTTGTGAATTTGGCTCTGGTATAAGTGCTCGTGAACACTACAATCCCATTATAATTCCCATATCACAATATAAAACTGCAGCAGCTGAGGCATAAAAACAACACCGTACCAACTCCACTGAAGTCACCGGAGACTCTGCAGAGCAATATCGCACCAAACAGAAACCACGGGCCTACTCTGATCATCACTTGATAGTTTGCTGACAAGCAAACTCTATTAAGCTGTCTTCAAATATGCAAAATGATATGATTTTACAATGATTACATATTCACTTCCCAGCTGGCTGGCTCTGTGCAACTCCATTTGTCATTTACTATTGTGTCCAATTATATGATTAGCTCCAAACACTCCGCCACTTGGAGAGCTCTCGTGTGTTCCAGTGCACTGACTGATTCACAAACAAAGTCATTACAACATGTATTCACACATATCAAATAACAAACAGATGGCCATTGTGCGCCGGCTGATTTGTTTGTAACACGAGCTGCAGAAAAAAGGTAGTTTTTTGCTGGGCTTTGTTTAAGCACCGACTGTTTTATTCCCAGAGAGAGACATCTGGCTGCCGAGGCGGCTAAATCAACTCAAATGAAAGACAATCTTGTTTCCATTAATTTTTCCTGTGGCAAAAGCACTTGTTATGAAGATTCGAAATTACTGAGAAAGCTTCCAGATAATTCATCATATGGGCCTTAGAGAAGACTGCTGTTGCTCACAGAGTGCCTGTCTCCATTAACATGCTATGATGTGTATCAGGTGGGGTGGCTGAAGTGTGTGTGTGTGTGTGTGTGTGTGTATGACATTTACACTGCAAAACTTACAGTAGTGTAATTCTGTAGGTTTGGGCAAATTCTCCTAAATATATTAAACCAAAATGTCATTTTGCCGAATGTACTGGTGCCAAAAAGATTTTGGATATTTAAGTTACATTAGAAAGTCATAAGTTCATTGCATTAGATGCTAAATATCAAACCAGTTGGCATCTGTGAAGAAATGATGTTAGAGCTTTCCACTTAACTAATTTTTAGAACTTGAATTTGTAAACTAACTGGTCCCATGGGGATTTTTATGTATGATGTTAGTTCCCTTTAAGTTCATACAGGTGTCCTAGTAGCCAGCAAAACAACCACAGGTGTAGTTATTGATATTAAAGACTGTTCAAAACAGAAGTTGTGGCTGAATTTAATTTAGTAGTGTGACACACTGCCAAGTGAAATGGAATAATGACAGGGGGAAAAAAATAGACAGCGAGATTTTTAGAATGAAGGTCACTATAAATGTTCAGATTTTGATTTAAAATGATCAATAAAGATTGCAACAACATTTTTCTCCTGTGGACAAATACTATTAATGTGCGTTAACAAAGTAAAAGTAGCATTTTTTATTTAATTTGTACTTTAACATGCCATATGAACATGTTCCACAAAGCTTGACGATTTCCCAAACACACCTACTGCTCCTCCATCTGCAGCTGGATGAGTCCGAAGTTGCCTTGTTAGACTGCTTAAGAAAAGCAGAACAATGTTTTTAAAGCACCTCAGTGTTTACAGTCTTCAGGAGTAACTGCTTGTTTCTGAATATTAAACTTGGATTGAAGACAATATTGAAGAAAACTATATATCAATTTTAATTAAGCTTAATCAAGTAAAGTGCAGGGTATACATTAAGTGTATCAGTATTTTATGCATAACAGATTGATAGTTTTTTACAGAATAATTTCTTCAGTTTAAAATGTAATCAGTCATCATCATTTTTTAAAATGTTTTTTCATGTAAATTATCCTGCAATTTGGCATTTAAAAAAAAAAATACAAATATTACATACAGTTTCTCAGTAATTATTAGGTCACAAAAGCTGCAACACATGAGGAGTGATTATAACAGAATTAGAAAAGAAACACTTAGATTGGATATAGCCACAGCATGTGTCTTTCTTCCCAAAGAAGAAATCAGTCCATCTGTCAGCAGTCACATATTTTATGGAAAGTCATAGAAAACAGAGAGAAAATTATAATTGAATATAATTTAAAACTATAAGCAGATAGAATGACACTTTCAAGTGATTTGTTAACATTACATGACACCACCTGATGGTGATATTGAGATAAAGCACTGTGAGAGAAGCATTAATATGCCCTGGTCAGTAGCGCCACCTGCTGGCGTTTTATATACTACAGGTCAAGTTTACTGTCATGTGCTGTGCCAAAATCCTGTTTCAGCTCGGTTTAAATTGTGATCAGCTTGCATTAAACAAAATGGTGCAGAATGTATGTGTGTGATGCATCTTTTTTTTTTCTTTTTTTTTTTTTTTTTCATAAAATACCGAAATAATTTGAGATAAAGTGCTCTTACGTGATTTTCCCTTTTGGGGAAATTTAATTAGCATTCCATCCCACACTGAAAGGTAGGATCTTGCTTTACACTTCTAAAAGGACCAAATATACATATGCACTCCCTTTGAACTAACCTCTTCAAAGACATTCGCTGTTACTGAAGATCATACTTGGTATGAATAAAAAAGCATGCTTAGCAAAAGACATGTTCTGCACAGATTGCACGAAGACTGCAAAGAAAGTTTTGCAATGCAAACTATTTCAAAGACCTTACAGTGATAATGTAACAACGCGGGGGAGGGGGTATTTTTTATAAATGAATTTTTAAGTTAAGAAATTTCTTTTTTTTTAGTTTAAGTTTAAGTAAAATTGCTCTTAACTAGAAATATTTGAGTAAGCCAACTATTAAACTACAACTATTAAAAATATAACAAATTTAGAATTGCCTGGTAATCTCAATTTAAATATGCTTAGTAGCAGAACATTTATGTAAATTCAATTAATTTGCTATAATTAGCTAATTCAGTAAATGCTAACTCGTTAATAGGTAAAGCAATGCTTTAATTAGTAGATTGCTGAATGGAGACACTAAAGAACATTTATAAACCAAACTAATGCTTCACCCGTTGCCATGATGGTATTGAACACTACTAAATCTCCCGTAACATAATTTTACCTTTTACCCTTCATTTTCAGTTCATTAAATTCAAAACAATGAAACAATTCAGATTACTTAATATATTAGGTCATTTCAAGTTCGAAATACTCATTCAATTGAATACAATTTAATTTGTTAAAAGTAAATAGTTTAATTCATGTTTGCCTTACTCAAACACCAATTCATTGTTTTGAGCACTCAGGTTTATATACAGTGCATCCCCATTCTGGCCTAATTGTTTTATATGCATACAAGAAAACTATTTAAAATATCATATAAATAAAAATATTACTCGATTTTAAAAACTCTCGATTTTTCAAATAGCCCACGTAATTGCAGCATGAAACACAACCACTGAAAAAATAGTTTGTTATATGGTGGTGTTCACACATAAAGTTACTATGCGGTGTGTGGTGACGCGTATTTGGCAGCAAAACTGATAAAAGTTTCACTTTATGCAAATGAGCAATGATGCAATGCAGCAGTCAATGAAGACACTGGAGCACATGGGATCCGTCTTGTGAGTTGACTGCATAATAAACTGCAGAGCTGCTGTTACTGTGAGCAGTTTCACTATTTAGTATAATCGTTCATCTTGATCTTCAGTTCTGTCATTTAATTTCAAACACTGATTTGTTTACATTCAGTTTACATTGTTACCATCAGCTGTATTATTCCTCAGATCATGGCACTGGTCAGGTTGCTCAGCGAGCGAATGCTGTTGGTGTGAAGGCTCTTCCTGCGAACGCTCCTCAGGTAGTTTCTGTACAAGACCACGCTGATCACACGGTCCTGAAACTGCTTCGACACAATGTAGAAGAGTATGATGTCCAGCACTGTGCTGGCGTTCATCAGGAAGGTGGTGAAGGCCCCCCAGGTGTTGTAACCCCTCTCACTGCTGGCCAGCAGCATGGACACAAAACAGATGTGAAAAGGCACAAAGCACACCAGCACCTGAACGATCAGTGTGATGATGATCCGGATGGACTTCTGCTTGACTTTGGGCTTCAGTTTGGATGTGCGGCCGTGGATGAGGTTGTCCACAATGATCATGTAACAGCCCACCATGATACACACCGGCACCAGGAAGAAGAAGATGATACGCGTGAAGTTGACGGGATTGTCGCGGCGCAAGTAGATGATGTCGTGCATCTTGATGCAAGTGGTATAGTTTGTGTTGCGGTCAGGGTCTTCCTCCAGGAAAACAAGTGGAGCTGTGCTGCCCAGGGTCATGATCCAGACTCCCGCACAGGACAGCAAGGCTTTACGGACGCTTTTTAGTTCTCGAGTGTGTCGCGGCTGCACTATGGCCACATAGCGATCTGTGCTAATGAGGGCGAAGAGCCACAAGGCCAGGCATGGATAGAGCACCGTTATTGCGGCGTTAATCCTGCAGAACACGTCTCCGAAGGGCCAGTAGTCTTGACTGTAGTAGAACATTCGAAAAGGCAGCAGTAAGATAAATATCAAGTCCACTAAAGCGACATTGATCATGTAAACTGTGATGGAGTTCCGTCTTTTAGTGGTCAAGGCAAAGACCCAGAGTGCGGTCAGGTTGACCACTGTGCCTATGATGAATATAATGCCATAAAACACTAGGCTAACAGTCCGGTACACTTGAGGGGCAGGGTCTTCCATGATGTCTGGCGAAGATGTGTTATGATCCATTATGGTTTGCCTGATTTGACCATAAAAAAAGAAACCAATGTAAAACAGTAGTTTTTGATAACTGTTTCAGAGTTTAAAAAAAAAGTTATAGACCTTAGTCAGGGTAGCACTATGCTTAATTTGTGACAGGAATGAAAATGAGGCTGTGAGGGATAGAAGTACAGCTTGCTCAATGGATTGTACCAATTGTTCAGCTGATGAACCAACCTTCTAAACTAGACAAAATGTCATCAACGGTTTTGAAAGTTTATACATTGCGTGCCATTGTAAAGACTGTAAGTCTAACCCTGAAAGCCCATTTTCTTCCCTATAAAATTCAGTATGGCCTCTACACTAAGGCCTATTCAAACTTATCTTACAGATGTAACTTATTTCTAAAAACTCTGTAGTATTATTATAATATTTTGTAGTTTCTTGTAATTGTGACCTTGTGTATTGCAAAAGTGATTTTATATCTCACTATGTGACTCTATCTTATTTTAAACTCACAATGTTTTTACTCAATTTTATATATTTATTTTACTTAAACCAAATAGAATAGTAACATAGAAACATATATAAGACTTCTTTACATTTAGGAAGATGTTTTAAAGGAATAGTACAAAAATAGTACAACAAATATTTGTAATTTCAAACATGTAAGCCTTTCTTTTTAAGTGTAGAACAAAACAATAGTCTTAAAACAACATGAGGTGAGTACATGATGAGAGAATTGTCATTTTGTGGGAAACATCTTTGTAAGACATACCACTTTTTCTTTTTGAGGGTTAGTAAAAAAATGTTAAGACGTGTTTTAAAAAAGAGAAGTGAAAGACAGTCCTTCTCAAATATACAGTAAGTGTTAAGGTACAAAAAAGAAAAGAAAACAAAAAAACTAACAAAATGTTAAATACTAGTCTGTATACCAATTTATCAGATAAAGGAAGAATGCTACTTCTACTACAATTCTTAGTTATTTATTGTGAATCAGAAATCTGTGCAGCATTCATTTACATTCATCAGCAGTCATCCTGTAACCCAAAATGATCAATCTACAAAAGTTTTTGAATATATAAACTGCTGATAAATGTTCTACTTAACTATTCAGCTTCATATAGAAACCACATTTGATCTACAACATAGTCTTCTGATATGACTGGCTGTTTATAAAACCGATGAGTTTTCAATGGCCACATTTTGTTCTTCAAGATTACAAAGTAAAAAATGTAAAGGTACCAACCTCAGAGATCCATGTTGTTGGCATCGTAACTGTTCTGAGGGCTGTACGGTGGTTGACTATAATGTGCCCTCGCAGCCGAGCTTCGATCTAACAGAGGAAGTCATGAAGCAAGTGCCTTTATTTAGATTAGAATTTTTCTTTTGGTTTCTGTGAAGCCCCTTCACTTCCTGTAATGCATGTAGTGATGGAGAATATATCTCAATAGCAAACACTATGTCATATGCAGTTTGAGAGCAGTGGAGAAGTAAAGATGTGACAGGTTTGGGTGCTGGTTATTGATTGGGAAAATAGGGTTTGTCACACAGCATTAGCTCTCTTGGGAGCAGCACACAGCAGGTGGCAACAGAAGGCATCTGGTGTTGAAGAATTTTAATTAAACACAGGATGCTGAGGTTGGTGGTGTATAAACAGGAAATGAGATCTTTGTAATGTAGGTTTGAGACAGCATCTCATCTTAAAGGGGTTATATGACGTTGCTAAAAAAAAATGTGTATTTGGTGTAATGAAATGTGTTTATGCAGTTAAAATTAGTTTCCACATAACATACATTACTGTTTCTCCTCTATGCCCCGCCTTTCTGAAATCGATTTTTACAAAGCTCATCGTTCTGAAAAACAAGGTGAGCTCTGATTGGCTAGCTATCCAGTGCGTTGTGATTGTCCGAATACCTCAAGTGTGTGACGGAAATTTTACACCCCTCACATACTGTGATGTTGTGTCCAGAACAACGAGACAAAAAAAAAACAAAAACATCATAAACAAGGCATTTGTAGCATCCAGTGGGGACATATTTACATATTATAATGACTTATACTGTTGTTTTATGTGTTGTGCTGTGTATCGCGCTGCATACACATAAAACCATGTCTGCATTTGTGATCGGAAAAATGACAAACAAGTGCTACTCTACACTGCTCAAAACTCACATTTGAATCATAAGTGGCAAATTCTTTAAATATGAAAACTTACTTACAGGCTGTGAGTCAGAAGTGCCACTCTGTCCTTGCAAAAATTGGAATTTCTACTTTATAGAAACAGACACCGACATTGTAGGCTACTCTCTCAGGAAACAGTCCTCGTCCTCCATAAAATGCACTGCACACATCTGAATATTTGTGTTGAACTGTTCTGGAACAGTGTTGTAAATACAACTTAACCACTGATTTCTAATAGTGAAAGTCCTGACATTTGCCAAGTATGCTAGCCTATACTCAGAATTGGTGCTCTGCATTTAACCCATCCAGGTGCACACACACAGCAGTGAGAAGTAGGGATGGGAACCGAAAACCGGTTCTTATTCAGAACCGGTTTTGTTCTTTGAAAAGAACCGGAACCGTGAGCAATTTCTAAGTTTTGGTTCCAAAAACGGTTCTGGTGCAACATGTGACCAAGCGCTGTGAGCAGCCTTTTGCCGGTGTTCTGAGTATTCGGCGTTTCCCGTAAAGCAGCGGTTCTCAATTGCAGTCCTCGCACCCCACTGCTCTGCGCATTTTGAACGTTTCTCTTGGCGCTTCAGACATTTGTGCTATTTGAACATACCGTATTTTTTCGGATATAATTCGGATATAATTTGCACCTGAGTATTTTGTTTTTTGATAACTGTTTAAGAGTTAAAAAAAAAAAGGTATAGACCATAGTCAGGGTAGCACTATGCTTAATTTGTGATCAGGAATGAAAATGAAGCTGTGAGGGATAGAAGTACAGCTTGTTCAATAGATTGTACCAATTGTTCAGCTGATGAACCATCCTTCTAAACTAGACAAAATGTCATCAACGGTTTTGAAAGTTTATACATTGCGTGCCATTGTAAAGACTGTAAGTCTTTCGAACTAAGTATTCAAACATACCATATTTTTCGGACTATAAGTCGCACCTGAGTATAAGTCACATCAGTCCAAAAATACGTAATGATGAGGAAAAAAACATAAGTCGCACTGGACTATAAGTCGCATTTATTTAGAACCAAGAGAAAACATTACCGTCTACAGCCACGAGAGGGCGCTCTATGTTTTCAGTGTAGACTATAGGAGCACTGAGCGGCACTGAGAGTACCCTCTCGCGGCTGGAGACGGTAATGTTTTCAATTGGTTAATTTCTCTTGGTTAATTTCTCTCGGTTCATGTCAAATTTATTTTGATAAATAAGTCGCACCTGACTATAAGTCGCAGGACCAGCCAAACTATGAAAAAATGTGCAACTTATAGTCTGGAAAATACGTTAAGTGCCCTGCGAAGTGGACACCTCAGGATATTCAGCCATGATTCCAGTTCGAAACGAACGTAGCTATATGTTCCAATCAAAGTGCATTGAAGTGTGCAAGACGTGAATTTAAATTGTATTGATTTACAGAGGTATATGATGTCACAGTTGTCCATGTTTAAAGACGCTGCACAGCACAAATCAGTGAATTAATGTTTCGATGTGAGGTAAACTCCAACAGATTTCCCCTGCTCATGTAGTAGGGAGCAATGAACAATTGGAACACGGTTTATGCAGGGAGTTCATTTCTAACGAGCTGATTATCTGAATCGGGTGTGTTAAAGAGAAACGTGCAAAATATACAGAGCAGTGGGGTGCGACGACTGGAATTGAGAACCGCTACCGTAAAAGATGTCACGAACCGAATAACAGACACGCCTCCCTGCCTCTTTAGTTACGGAGCACATTGATTCCAATGACGCGCATCCACAAACTCTTTGTGCCACCCGTCTTTAATTGCCGAACACATTGTTTCCCACGACTGTATGTGCACTCGCGCCTTTGATAACTGCACATCGTTCTGTCTGACTGTACATCTAACGGCAGCGCGCTGCACCTGACGCCACTAAATTACATTATATTTGTCCCATATTGTCATTAATATACATACTGACTTCAACTTGGACCACTAAATAAATAGACTGCTATTGTTATGCAAGTATGAGGGTTAGATTATTTAGTGTACAGGTCATTTCAAGAGTGATAAACAAAGTGATAGAAAATATTAATTTTAATGCATTTTAAATGTTTACAAATGCGGAAACCACTCATTGCATCACACCATCTCCTGACTGCATTATTATTTGTAAAATAGGGACTTTATGGAGAGTGTGTATATATGGTTAAGTTTAACCGTTTATATTTCATTAATTAAGGGAAATTAACAAGTGTCTCAGCCCTCAAGGGACTATTTGGCCAACAAGCTTATTCCTGCTTGAAAATAAAAATGTTATTTATCGTGTAAAAAACATAAACTTTGAACATAAACACATGCTGATTGATGGACTAGCATTACTCAACATTACTTACTACCTTCCAGCAATGCTACATTCAGTGAAGGTAAAATAGTAAAAAACATAGTTAATTTACATGAAACCTGAAGCCAAACCAGAAAATTTCAAAAAATACCCCACCCTACTTATGAAGATCTGTACACTGTAATATAGGTTGCATTTTGACATTGCCAACCTTTAAATTAAGTTGACAGTGAGTAATAAATAGTATTGAGCATCGAGTAGTTGAGTATTGTGCATTTTTCCTTACCACTATTTCTTAATAATTGTTTAATGATTTTAATGGAACCGGAATCAGAACCGCAACCGTTGAGACTTAGGTCTCTGCAGAGCAAAAGTCGGCGTTTATCACCTTGTGGGTGTTTTCAAACTGCTGGGTGTTTCTAAATCATACAATCAAAATGATCCCCCTTACCCAACCCCACCGCTAAACCTAACATCACTATGATGTCAGCCAACCAGGTATCATGGTGTATAAACACCCTGATCTGGTAACTCCCATTACTTTCGTGCTTATACTTGGAACCGTTAGGTGGAACCGGAACCAGAATCAGAACCGGAAAATTTCTAACGATTCCCAACCCTAGTGAGAAGTGAACACACACCTGGAGCAGTGGGCAGCTATATATCCAGTGCCCAGGGAACAACTGGGGGTTCAGTAGGGGTTTGCGGATCGATCTAAATATCGATAGTATCGATGCCAACACTGGTATTGGTATCAGATCGATACATTTGTAATTGAATCAATATTTTAATTTAAATATCTCTCCTCCACATTCATTATACTTTGCTCGTGTCTTCCACCTCTACAATCCTGAGCAAACGCTGCTTTCACATCCTGGCCCACTTTGCTACTCCTCCCCCTCCTGCTGCTCTGCTGTGATTCGTTGTTGTGTCGTCACGTGACTCACTGACGCAACGCTCCGAGGAGAAGCGATCTGAGTGAGTCGAAGCTGATAGCACATTGAATGAGAGATCAGGATGGCCGAGAGGAAGAGAAGCGTTGTGTGGAGCTATTTTACGGCACTAAATGATAATAATGCAACTTGTGATATGTTTAAAACCAGAAAAAAGCGAGAGATTTTTGTTATTCTTTATTTATTTATTTATTTTTTAAGTCTGTAAAGAATTAATTATACAGTGCCTAATAACTAATAAATAATGTATTGACTTCAATACATTCATAAAAAAAAATATTGCTCCTAAAGAATTGATCATTCATTCACCTCAGAAATAAAGACATACTGCTCTCCCCTACACAAAAGTATTTTTTTTTTAAAGTAAAAAGTATCGTATTGGTATCAGCAATACTGACCATATATGGATTTGGTATCAGATCGATACCAAATTTTGCAGTATCGCCCACCACTAGTGTTCAGTGCCTTGCTCAAGGGCACTTCAGCCATGGGTATTGAAAGTTTAAGAGAGCACTGTTCATTCACTCCCTCCCACCTACATCTCCTGCCAGCATTGAGACTCAAACCTGCAACCTTCTGGTTACAAGTCCAACTCTCTAACCATTAGGCCACAGCTACCCCAAAACTGTGTCCTCTTTTGGAAATCCAAACAAAGTATTTCTACAGTGGCTGAGAGAGCTCAATGCGCTTGCAACTTCAGAAAACACAAGCAAATAGAAAAAGCACCAGCAAATCAAGAAAACATCTTCATTAATTTGACAACACATGCACTGCAAATGCTCATAACACAACCAAATAAAGAAACACACTGCAAATACCCAGAACACAATCAAATAAAGAAATGCAAATGCTGACACCATAACCAAAAAAAAAAAAAAAAAATATATATATATATATATATATATATATATATATATATATATATATATATATATATATATATATATATATATATATTTGAAGTGAATTTTGCAGTGCTTTATTTGGTTGTGTTGTGAGCACTTGCAGTGTGCATGTTGTCAAATTGAGGAAGTTGTTTTCTTTTTGGAGAAGAAGAAGAAGAAACTAGAGGTTTTATGATTGTTCAACTATTTTGATTACAATCATCCTAAAATTGCTTTTATTACTTGTTGCATTTGATCGGATGCTCCATGCCATGCTTAGCTCCTCATTTTGCCTCAGTAGTGCTTGGCTCCGTAATCGCTGCTTGCATCTATATTTACTGTTGTTGTTGTTGTTCTGTGACTTACTTGTGGTGACAAAACCCACACGTGTGGAGTGTTCCAGCAGCTACACTACAGCCGGAAGTTTAATATTCAAACGTGTGAAAGAACGCACTTTAAAAACAGCAACACTAAAACACTGTAATATGTATAGTACATTCATATTCTCCATCAGTGTGTTCTGTTACTGTTACTTCTAATATTCGTGCCAATGTGACATGACACCTACACTGTACATCGACTGATTCATTCACCCTCGAAAACACCGCCTGACATTTCCTCTGCTCAAAAAAACGCCCACATCAGGAAGTCACTATAGTTTTAGCTTACCCATATGTGGAATACTGACACACAATCATCGTTCTCTTAACAGATCTGTAGTAGAAACCTGGGGATTTTTGTTTTTGTCGAGATTCTTGTGAAAGTAAAGAGAAATGAACTGTAAAATGAGGAACGTCTGCATGGTCTCTGAGTGCACGTAGACATTTTTTCACTTCCCCCCTATAAAAAAAAGAGGAAAAAAGGGAAGTTCTATAAACAACAATAATTTAAATAATATAGACTTTTCTTCCCAGTTACATACACTCCTAAAAAATAAAGGTGATTAAAAGGTTCTTCACAGTGATGCCGTATGGTCTGTGTATCAAAAGCACAGTTTTGAGCACCTTGAAGGAATGTAGTGGATGTATTAGATGGGTATCTGGCTTGTATTTTCTGGCATTTAGTCACATAGCCATTGAATATTACAAATATTAGAATGTTTTATATGAAGTTATGAAAGCACTCTTTCCATTGTAAATATACTCATATAACGTAAGAGCTTGACAATACAAATGAATGAATACAATCTGGGCAATGCAAATAAGACTCCCAACATGCCTTATAAGCCGGTCACTTTTCATCCAAAAGATTAATGAATGAGTCAGTGTTTTTTATATATTAATGATTTCATTACCAACGCCATACATAGCATTATAGATTCTAGAGAAGTGAATATTATAGTTCTAGAGAAGGGACACCTGAATAATGATGTAATCTCATTGTTTGTGTAGACTTATATGGAAATATGAGATGAAGGCCATAGAGACGGACTTGAGATTCAGAAACTGAGGCACTGTGATCTGAGCTGTCATACATAACAAGTAATACATAATATGGTGTTAATTTTTAATGGGTTTTATCATTATGTTCCTGTAATACTAGGAGATAAAGGTAGATGGGTAAACAGATGATATTAATAAAGTCATTATTATAATTAGATAAAATAAAACATAAGTTGTTTTATAGACTTTTTTACCGTTTCAGACAGGGAATCTCCAGGCCTAAAAAGTGTAAAAGATTTTTCTATCTTTCTTATGAAGGTTCAGATTGTGTGTGTCCCTTTTCCTGTAAAAAAAAAAAAAAAGATCATTTCAATTAGGTTTGAAGCAACACAGCAACTTCCATATATTTTTGCAAAGTTTAGCAAACCACAGCTCCCCCTGCATCTGCTGTTCTGCTTCTCTGGGGTCTTGGTCAAGTTGCCTCGTATTTGTCTTGAATTTTTTTCCTGTTTTTGTCTGTGGTGTCACTGTAAAACTCTTTCACTTTACTTTAGAAGCTAAACTATTTGGCCAGTTGTTATACTAATTATTTTCTACTAATTCATACTAATTATTATTTTTTACTTGTTGTGATTGGTTCCTCCAATAACAACAAGTTTTATAATGATTATAAACAAATAAATCTACAAACCTCTCTATATTAGCACTCTGGTTTTTCATCATGAACTGATGGAGCACCATGATATGATATCATAAGATATATCAATATAAGCATGCACAAAGTTCCCCATGTAAAAGGGAAGAAGTGACATCTGTTGCAGTGTTCATAATCTTCACTTTTGGCTTTGTGGCTCCCTCTTCTGGCTATTTATTGTTATTGCATTGAATTCAAAATTGACCAGGCTTTAAGATCTTTGTCAAGACTAAAATAAAATTTTGGACCAGTTAACTGTGAATGGACAGATGATTATTTTTATTTTTTTAAAGACTGGTCATAACTTTAAAGTCGGTTATATAAAATGTATATTCAGTTGAATCAGAAAAATCTTGAAATCTTGGCCAACTGAAAAGTATGAACATGAAAAGTATGTACAACTCTAAATACTTAGTTGGGGCTACTTTTGTCTGAATTACTGCAGCAATGCGGCGTGGCATGGAGTCGATCAGTATGTGCCACTGCTCAGGTGTTATGAGAGCCCAGGTTGCTCTGATAGTGGCCTTCAGCTCTTCTGGATTCTTGGGTCTGGCATATCGCATTTTCCTCTTCACAATACCACATATATTTTCTAGGGGGGTTAAGGTCAGGTGAGTTTGATGGCCAATTAAGAATAGGTATACCATGGTCCTTAAACCAGGTAATGTTGGCTTTGGCATTGTGTGCAGGTGCCAAGTCCTGTTGGAAAATAAAATCTGCATCTCCATAAAGTTGGTCAGCAGCAGGAAGCATGAAGTGCTCTAAAAAGTCTGTGTTGACCTTGGACCTTGGACCTCAGAAAGCACAGTGGACCAACACCAGCAGATGACATGGCACCGCAAACCATCACTGACTGTGGAAACTTTACACTGGTCCTCAAGCAACGTGGATTGTGCGCCTCTCCTCTCTTCCTCCAAAGGAAATGCAAAATTTACTTTCATCAGAGAACATAACTTTGTACCACTCAGTAGCAGTCCAGTCCTTTTTGTCTTTAGACGCTTCTGATGCTGTCTGTTGTTCAAGAGTGGCTTGACACAAGGAATGCGACAGCTGAAACCCATGTCTTGCATACGTCTGTGCGTAATGATTCTTGAAGCACTGACTCCAGCTGCAGTTCACTCTTTGTGAATCTCCCCCACATTTTTGAATGGGTTTTGTTTCACAATCCTGTCCAGGGTGCGGTTATCACTATAAATTTTCACTTTTTTCTACCACATCTTTTCCTTGCCTTCGCCTCTATATTAATGTGCTTGGAAACAGAGCTCTGTGAACAGCCAGCCTCTTTTGCAATGACCTTTTGTGTGTTACCCTCCTTCTGCAAGGTGTCAATTGTGTCAATTAATGGTCGTCTTTTGGACAACTGTCAAGTCAGCAGTCTTCCCAATGATCGTGTAGCATACAGAACTAGACTGAAAGACCATTTAAAGGCTTTGAATGTGTTTTTAGTTAATGAGCTGATTAGAGTGTGGCACCAGGTGTCTTCAATATTGAACCTTTTCACAATATTCTAATTTTCTGAGATACTGAATTTGGGATTTTCCTTAGTTGTCAGTTATAATCATCAAAAATAACAGAAATAAACATTTGAAATATATCAGTCTGTGTGTAATGAATGAATATAATATACAAGTTTCACTTTTTGAATAGAATTAGTGAAATAAATCAACTTTTTGATAATATTATAATTATATGACCAGCACCTGTACTGTAAACAAACACACACACCCCACACAATGGCACCATTTCACCAGAGTACATTTGAACTCCTCCATTAGCCTGTATATTTTCTCAAGTTGATTGTTGTAGAAATATTATCTTTTAGTAATACTAGCCACTACAACTTAACTTTTGAACTAAAGCAGGGTTGCCAACTCTTACGCATTTGGCATCAAACACGCTCCCTGGCTCTGTCTCATGCTCTCACTATGCCCATGTAGGCTAAATCTCATGCCAAATTGGTAACCCTACTTGCGAAATGAAACAAATACTCAGCTTTCAAATTTTGCATGTTTTAATACTAAATTCAAACAATAAATACCATAATGTGGCACTTAATTTGGCATTAATGTAGTGATTCAGAGCCATCGAAACACTGAGTTGCGACAAGCATCGATCTCGCCGGCATCGCCACGCAGTCACGTGGTTCATGGAGCTCTCCAAACTAACTAGCGTTGACAATACATTTTAATAGATATACGACAGCTTCATTATACAGGTATTTGCAGCTATTTCTGGTAAACATTACAGCATATTATGCATTGATTATTACGTTGATGGCATTTACTGTATCATTTTATTCTGGACTGTGATGGAGAAGCAACATTAATATGGTTTTCTTAACCCTCGGATATTGCTTATAATGTGACCATACAGCTTAATATTTTTTTCAGTTAAAAAAGTTGTATAGTTTAGTTCAATAATTTCATTTAATATTTTGAGGAGTTCTTTTGTTACTAAATACTATTTGTACAATTATTATGGTCCATTAGCCTAATGACTTAAAATATATATTTATAATATTTATATTATTTATATAGAAATTAGTGTAGTATTTAAGGTTAAAAAAGAGAAAATGGTTTTAAATTCCAATGCAATTCGAGTAATTTTGTGGTCAGAAAAAAAAAAAAAAAAACATTGTAATGACATGGTTTACCCGCTGTATGGCTCTTTACTAAATATATCTAGAATATTATAAGTCATACTTTCTTACTTATTTTTAAGTTCTTCATTTGAATAATTTAGACATGATTAAACACTAGATTTTTAAATGAGAAATTAAAAAAGAAAAAGTTAATAACTTGCATCCTTTTTTATTTATACTCGCAAAATTACACACAACGAATGCTAGCAAATACTGAAATTAAGTTTAAATGGTGCTAAAAATATTACAAAGTATTACAGTATACACATATTGATATTGAATCTATATTAAATAAAACAGTGTTTTTTACCCTGTGCATCCCCTAGTGGACAACAGAGATACTGTTGCTTTAGCAGGTACTTTTGTCTGTAAATAATTATTACAGTTCATTTCATTTACATTGACCCTAGTAATCTGTTTTTATGTTGGACTAGTGGCACAGTTAAAACAAAAAAGTCACAATTAACATGTAAACCTGATAACTTTATTCAACATTCATTTAAACACTGTTGAAATTTATCAGTCAGAATGATTTCATTCTTTCCAATTGTAATGAAAGGTGCCCATGTAAACATATCTAGTTGTTGGTCAAAATTAAATAACATCATTTAAATTCAAATGTATCCATCTTGATCATATGTTGCTTTAAAATAGCTCCAAATTGAACATAATAAATTCAGGCAAGTCTTGCTGTGTGCTTTGGAAGCTCTTCTGGCTGATTTAAATATATGATGACATTGTCAGTGTGATTGCCAGGTTTATCATCCTGAGACACTATTAATGCTGCATAAGAAACACTGAGATAAAAGTGTGACTCTTTCCAGTAAGACAGCTCACTTAAGGGGGTTTTGGTCATGATTGTTCTTGCTCACTTATGTGCATGGTACATTATAATAGTACGTGCTTGTGCTGTACTATTTAAGGACAACTAAAATCACCAACCAATAGCATACATCTAAAGTCAGAGACCTCAGTCAAAACAAAAAGAGTAATTCAGTGACTCATTGGTCACATCTCAGTGTTGGAATGATTAAGTATCAAAAGTGTCTGGATGACTGGAATCAGAAAATTTGAGTCACTGTTATAAACTGAAATCATCCCAACCACCATGACTTTTGGAAGTTCCTAGGATAGCAAAGTCCACTAAAGGAGCTTTTCGCAATTGGCTCCCAAACTCTGGATTATCCTTCCTGATAATGTTCGGGGTTCAGACACACTCTCTCTGTTTAAATCTAGACTAAAAACACATCTGTTTCACCAAGCATTCAAATAATGGATCTCATAATTTGTGACTGCAGTTGTATCTGATCAAAGGCACATTATTCTTTAGCTTGGGTTAAACAATTAATTTCACTTGGTTGGAACAGCAGATATGCTAATTATGTCTCTATTTGTTTCTCTGTTTTGCCATGGGATTTACACAAGCTCCAGTCTGGATCCAGAACACCTGAGAAGAGATGATGCTTGCTGACCCTCAGAGGACCCCAGATGATGCTAACCCCAAAACAACATACAGAACTACCAAATAATGCTGCATGTGTGATTGCTGTTAAAAGCGTCGTATTAATTTTTCAGAAAGTTGCCATATGCACATACACTGAAAGTCACCACTGACTTCTAAATATTGTAGAAAATTAATTTTCTGTAAAGTTGCTTTGCAATGATTTGTATCGTACAAAGTGTTATTCAAATAAACATGAATATATATATATATATATATATATATATATATATATATATATATATATATATATATATATATATATATATATATATATATATATTTCAGCTATATTTAGGGCCCAAGGACAGAGGTGAGAGGACACTATTGGAGTTGCTCCATTTATTATTATTATTATTATTATTATTATTATTATTATCCAAAATAAATCGCATTTTTGAGACCCTAAACATGCTCATGAAATTTTGCACACACTCCAGAAGTGGCAAAAATGTATTTAAAAAAAATTGTTATAGCGCCATCTGCTTGCAACAGGAAGTAACATGTTTTACTCTGTAACAAACTCCTCCTAAAGATTTAATGACATCAACATAATTTTATTTTTCAGTCTAATCTAAATGTCTTTGTGATGTTAAATTCTGAAGATCTCGAGTTTTGTTAAAGGGCGTGTCCGTGGCAGCGTGACAAAGTTCAATGTTTCGCTATGGGAATAGAAGTTGTTCTAACTCTAACTCACTTACCCCAAACTTCACAAGTTCAATAAGAGTCCAGGCCCGGACACATCTAAATGCCAATATTCCATCACAATTCCAATTCATCATAGTGCCACCTTCTGTTATCAAGAAATGACTTGTTTTACATTAACTTAAACATGCAATGTCCAATCTGTACCAAACTTCACATATTTGGTAAGATTCCCGGTGTCCTGACATTTTATCCTACCCTGTCAGATTTTCCTACGCGGGTTTACTGCGCACGCGCACATCAATATCGCGTCCTTTGTCTCATGCTAAACAACGATATTTAATGTATCTGCATTACTGTAAGGGTAGGTTTAGGGCTGGGGTAGGTGTAGACTTTAATAAAAACGCAATCTAATTGGTAGAAAATAATATTTATTGTTGGTTTCCTGTAACTGTATCCCTTTTAGCTACAACCGCGAATATAACAAATAATTACTGTATTTGCAGTACTGTAAAGGTATGATTAGGGTTGTGGTAGGTGTAGACGTTAATAAACCATAACTTTACAGTAGAATTTTCGTTGTGGAATTGTACCACCCACTGTTTTGGTGGGAAGTAGGAAAATCTGACAGCGTAGGACAAATCGACAGAACACCGGTCTGAAGACATCTAATGGCCAATATTCAGATATAATCATAGGGCCACCCAGAGCCGGATTAACGCAAAGGCAAACTAGGCACTTGCCTAGGGCCCGATTGGCGGGATGGGGCCCAGACAGAGGGACAAAAAAAAAAAAAAAAAATTAATAATAATACAAATAAAATAAAATGTACAAATGTCCTATCTACAATTTATTGAAATATGTATTAATTATTTTATTAATTAACTAAAAATAGTGACGATGTTTATCTTAACCACAGACTGTTACATTACGTCACATTAACGCCAGCCCATGACTGTATTTATATAGAGGCGCCAGCCAGCTAAATCCGAGGAGACGTCAGCGGCGGTCAGAGGTTAGAGCGGGACAACAAAGCTAGCAGTCAGGTGTGTTTTGAGTAGACTAACATTCATTCAAGATGCTTTCTGGTGCGGCAAAACGTAAAAAGAAAAAAAAATGAAGAAGAACAAAAGAAAAGACAGCGGGGGGCTTTACAGAAGTTTCTGTCGGGCCGCCGTCCGACAGCTGTGAACCTGCTCGAGTCAGCAGAGCCAGAGGCCGAGCCAGGCCCGGAGACACGGCCCGAAGATGCGGCGGAAGACGCGGCAGGAAATGCGGAGTTTTTCAGATGTTATATAAACACTTGTCAACCATTTATACTGTAATAATTTAAGCTGCGTGTTTATTTGTTTTTGCGCCTTTAAACATGATTCAGTCCATTCAAATTCCTCTATTTCTTCTTGAATGTCTTTCCTCCATGCGTTTAATTTGTCTACAGCAGACTCTTTAGACTTAGACATTATTAAATTATAATATTTCGACAATTGGCCCTTTTGACAACTTTATTCAATTATTTCCTCAATTAATGACAGTTTGTACATAATATCTGTAGACCTGGAAGACATAAAACTTTTAAGCTGTGAATATATAAAAAAAAAATGTTTTGAGGGAATCTGGTGTTTATCACACAATTCTTGAAATGTAAGAAGTATTCCATCCATACAAGTCTTTAATAGTCTGAATTCCTTTAGTTTTCCATAGATTAATTCTTCCATCCTTATATTTATTATTATTTATTGTTAGACAGTTTCTAAATGGTCTTGATGAATGTGAAGGGGTCATGTTTGCCTTCTTGTTCTTAATTACATTTATAAATGTTGTAAGCTATTGTATTTTGCAGAAAATCTTAATTACAACATTTATAAATGTTGTAAACTATTGCATTTTGCAGAAAATCTTAATTAAATGTGTTGACTAAATGTAGGTTTACATAGTTTACTGATACCTATTGGTTATTTACTGGTACTACTGCCTTAACAATGACACTCCCAATGGATGAGGATAATTTAATAGCATTCAATAATGTGTAATGACGTATAAATAATGAATATCAAACAATAGTCTGATAGACTGTTTAATATACAACACAACCAATTTGTAACCAAAGACTAGCTTATGTAAAATGTGAATTAACTTTTATTAGTAACTTTGGTAAGTTTCAGATTTCAATTCATAAATAACATCGATGGAGGGGGCCCCAAAAAATGCAGCCTGCCTAGTGTAGTCCATTTATTTAATCCGGCTCTGGGGCCACCTATTTACAACATGATATGTCGTGCTTTATACTAACTTAATTATACAATGTTCAATCTGCACCAAACTTCATATGTTTAATAAAAGTACTGGTCTGAAGACATCTGCATGCCAATGTTCAGTTATAGACATAGCTCCACCAGCTGGCATCAGGAAGTTTGGCACATATAAATTACTTTGACCCATTCCTTTTATATTTGCCTCTTTAAATGCATATTGCTCACTGTTCCCAGTCTCTTTGAAGCCATCAGATGGCAGTACGAAAATCCCTTTCATCACTGCTTGCACCTTTAATATTATTATTATTCAAAAGATCAATTAAAAAAAAATTAAGAACAAATTCACTCAAATGAACTGCAATATGTAGGACAAATGTGCAATAATCTTTAAACAGCAAAACAAAATATTAACAACCATCTGAAACAATAACTTGAACAGTGTGTAAAAGTAATCCCGATGTAAGAAATTTGCTGTGATATTAAGTCTCATATAGACAGTGAACTGCATTTGTTGTTGTTGTTGTTGTTTATTCAAAACCATTGCTGGTGCTCAACAGCACACTGCTCCTCTCTTTTTGAGTGCTTCTGGAGCTCATATGGATTTTGTCATTAGCAAACACGTCTTTGGAGGAGCCTTCAGGCGACGTCCTGACCACACTCGAGAAGGACATGCTCACGTGTTTCCTGAGCAGTTTGAGTACCTTCTTCTTGTATCCCTTGCAGGCAAAGAAGTAGATAAAGGGATCCAGACACGAGTTAAGGTTCATTAAGCAGACAGTGATGTGAAGGGAGATCTGAAAGTCATGCAGTTCTGAGCAGTCTGGCTTATACCGCAGCTTTCTGATCATGTACTGCAGAAGGTCGACGTGGTAAGGGGTGTAGCACACCACAAACACAAGAATGACAGCGCAAATCACGCCGATGGCTTTGCGACTACGACCCGACTTCTCTGTCAGTTTATTAGACTTGGCCAGGAGGCGGAGCTTGGAGCACAGTGCAGAATAACACACCAGGATGGTGATCACAGGGATGCCGAAGCCAAGCACCACGGCACCGATGAGCATGACAGGCAGGTTGTCAATCTTCTCAAAGTTGGGATATTCCATACACGTTATGTGACCACTTTTTTCCACGTTCGTCATGGGCATCGACAACAAAGGCAGGGTCTGCATCAATACAAGGACCCATACGGCAGCACAGATGTACCGCACCTTCTGAACCCTTCGGAATCGGGAGAAGCGCAGCGGCAGCACCACTGCAATAAAACGGTCCACGCTCAAACAAGTCATGAAGTTGACACCGGCGTACATGTTGATGTAGAACAGCAGCGCCACGGCTTTGCACAAACCCTCCCCCATTGGCCAGTGGAACCCCTTGGCATAGTAAACCGTACGCAAGGGCAGAGCAAGCAAAAACAAGATGTCCGACACCACCAGGTTGGCAGAATACAGAGTTGTGGAGTTGAGTTTTTTTAAATTAGGCCAGATGACATGCAATGCCAACACATTGCCCAGTAGACCCACAATGCAAATCAGAGAATACACTGTAGGCAGGAAATACTGTGCCCAGTCACGATGGTCATACAGGTTGGTACAGGTGTCTGAGTCATTGTGGGTGGTGTTTGAATCTACTTCTATCTCCATGGGGTCAGTTATGAAATCTGCAAAAGGGAACACAGATACATTACTACAGAACTGAAAAAAAAAAAATCAATCCATGCTTGAATCAGGTTACACATTGTTGTTTCACTAAGGAAGTGTAAGCAGCTAGTGTCTTTTTTTGTAACGGCCATACAAATGCAGGCAAAGGAAATGCCATTACCCACCTGTGGTTTCAAAGCACCTACCCCCATACTCACTGCTCACTATAACAACATTTTTCTGAATGTGTCAAATTATTTTTACATGCTGTGATACCGCTGTGAATGGCAAAGGAAGTTTTAATCAATCATCAGTGCAAATGTGAAGACAGGAAGTCCAGATAAGCACTGCACTCCATTGGAGCAGCGAAAGGTGTTTCCTGTGAGTCCTACAACTGCCCAAATTCTGCACCCTCACAAAGACCTTGACTTCTAGAAAACCACTTCTGAGTAGAACACAGTTTTCTGTGATTAGGTAACAATGACTGTGCAATGGTTAGTATACTTCTGCAAAGCTTATGTCCACTTTTTCGGATTTAAAAGAGATTGAGAAGAAACCACATATTTTCTATATGCTGTTTTAGCATTTTGCAATCATTCACAATTGCTTCACTGTAGAGTAGAAACCATGCAATGCATAGATTTGTAGTATGTTAATGAATCATCCATCTGCCAGCATGCTCATGCTCTATCACATGCTCTGAAGCAATGCAGCAAACTAGAATGGATATTTCCTATCACCCTTCTATCCATTTAAATACATTATTATTATAAAAATTAATACATTCATAATTAATATAAAAATTCAGCTTGAACATTATTTCACATATGCTAACTGAAGGAAGAACTGATCAAAACAGCTTAAAAATATACAAAATCTGCAAATTTCTACTGATCTGTTTCCAAGAGTATCGATGATTAAGTACTTTTTGTTTGATCCAGCAAAAGAGTTTCAATTAGTCCTTCACAAACATTATTATTAAAACATATGTACTTACCAACTTCTTGTGCCCCAGTTTTTGTGTCTGTGTTGTGTCAATTGGTCTGATCATTGCAGTGTGAAAAGTGGCACCTCCTGGTCTTGGTATTGACCACGTTTTCTTACACACCCGACTGAGCAATGAAATACTCCACTCTGCTTTTGTAACCATACCGACGACATAATTTCCTGTATTTCTGAGCAAGATCTGCCCTTTTTTTTCCTCAGTGGTTCTCTTCTGAGTGAGCACCTTTCACTGTCACATGTAAATTGCCTTCCTACACGTGTCCTCTGTGTTCAGCTGTGGTTTCAGAAGGATGAAACGCAAAACGATTTTATAACCCCTGTTAAGGTTTACTTTAATAATTACATTTGGACACTGAATTTGTGAGTAGAGAAAAAAGGAGATTTATTTATTTTAAACAAATATTCATGTATTAATTCGTGGGGAAGAATCCAGCTTCCTTTATTATATCGTTTTAATTGTGAATTAGTATGGAAGAATTTAATGGAAACTTTTTTTAAAGTTTTGATGAAATGTGTTATTTTGATTCTTTATCATGCGGTTTGCAGCATTGTTGGGTGTGACAGAAGTTGTGAAAAGGCCCAGTTCTTCGTTCTATTGATAGAATTAGAAAATTACATCTGCAAGCTTTTGAAAGACTTCCTGTTAAGTTTGAAACATCCTATTTGCACCTGTAGGCAACTACTCAAACAAGGTTTCGATGAATTCAAGAACACAAATGCATGCTTTATAGCTTTACGTTACTACTGTAATTAAAGTTGAGAATACAAGCCGCATGCCATGATTTATTTCTTCACAATTTCTATTATATAAAGGTTGTATATTCTCAGTAATACATATAAAGTTGAAGTTTTTCATGTTGTTTACAATATTTTCTAAGCTTTTCTACTTTTACTAAGCAGAAAATGAAAAGGTAATTTCCGGCTGCTCTCTGTCCCCACAGATACTATTCTATTGACTTGATAAAGATTTCCAATGCTCTTTAAATGTGTGCTATCAATATTTGTAATCTTATTTCCAAATATGCGAACACTCTATTGCATGAAAAGCAATGACTAATTAATTCCTGTGAAGTCACCTATTACCTAAATCTGAAGCACCCTTTTTTTTTCATGTGGTGTGACAATGTTCAGAACTTTTCCAGAATAACTGAGTTCTCCAATGCGGGGAGTCCCATTTTTTATGTTTGTGTGTGACTGCATAAGGCTAAATGTCAGTGTACATTTATGCACAAGAGCATGCAAGTCTCTGAAACATATATGTGCTTTGTAAAAAATCACTGTTCTAACTTTGGTGATTTATTTTATTTAATTTTTAAAGCATATTTTCTGACACATTAAATGATGGCTTCAGTTTCTGCTATCTACAGATTGACCTCTGTTCAACTCTGGTATACACACCTGCTGCTTCTGCACACACGAGAAAAACACATTTTTCAAATGTGTAAGCAATAATTTCTCACATCTAGGGTATGGCATACATAGCTGCTAACTATTTCCCGGTGGTGTTTTTCGTGCACTTTAGGGTGGTTTTCACACCTGCTGTGGCCTCAGGAACCCTCTGTTTAAACTCTTCAGCTTACAGAATGTCACTGGATTCTTGTTTTTATTTATACTGATAAATTTACATAAAATTATATTTGGTTATTTTAGCTTTTTGGAAGGTTGTTAAACACATCAAGGGATGATCTATGAGCATTACACTTTACTGCACATTACTGTTGGAAGATTGTATTTGTCAAAAATGTGCTGTAAAGCTACTTTGGTCAAAGCACTCTACCTACTGTACATCACGTAGGGTTTCATTAATCTGTCTGTGTCTGAATGAATGAACTGGATGACTTGAGTCAAAGACATGGAAAAACAGACTGAATGTGTCTGCCTGGCTTCTAAATTAAGAGCTGGTGCTTTTAAAATAATACAGCAAGAGATTTGTTACTATTAGTTTCATATAAAACAAAATGTCAAATCAAATATTTTATAATCGATTTCTCACTGCAATTTTGTCCCAACAATATCATTTGGGCCACAAACACCACAGAGACTGGAAGAATGCTAGCTGAAATTGTTTCATTTCTTAAGCACACTAGACAGAAGTTTCAGTTTTGACTCATTGCAAAAGAGAGCTCAGTTGTTTTGAGTGTCAGCAATGCACTTAAAAGTTTTAACCAGACTTACCATCACAGAATCTTTCATTTGAAAAGACCTTCACCTTACCTCACTGTGATCTTTTAACAAGATAATACAGACGACGATGATTCCCTTCTTGTAATTCAGTACAGGTTGTAATCAAATGTGACACAAATTGTCTACTTTCAGCATATCTGAGTTAAAGGTTAACTGGGCTGATTGGCAGCTGAGTCTGACTTTTTACTTGTTGGTAAGTAAAAGCGTGAAGTAGACGTTAGGAGTGACAAGGACCTGTGAATTAATGTTGTTAAAAAGAGGAAATCTATATTTAAATCTATCTACTCCTTATTAGCACTGTATTGGACTTCAGAACTGTCTCGGCTCTTCATAGCATAGATTCAACAGAGTACTGGAAACAGAGACTTTGGTCCATATTAACATGATAGCATAGCATAGCATGTTTGCTGCAGAATTATTGGCTGTGCATCGCTATTGTAACTCTCCACCAAATGCTAAAGGTACTCTACTGGATTGAGATCTGGTGACTATGGAGGCCATTTGAGTATATGTAGTGAACTCTAGGCCAATGGCATGCTCAAGAAAACAGTTTGAGATGAGTTTTGTAAAATGGTTCATTATCCTGCTGGAATAGCCATCACAAGATGCACACTGCGGTCATAAAGGGATGGGCATGATCAGCAACAATACTTAGGTACGCTGTGGCATTTAAACGATGTTCAATTGGTGCCAAGGCACCCAAATTGTGCCAAGAAAATATCCCTGACACCATTACACCACCACCAGCAGCCTGAACCGTTGATATAAGGCAGGATAGGTCCTTATTATCAGGATTATGATGCTTTTGCCAAATTCTGACCCTACCATCTGAATTTTGCAGCAGAAATCAAGACTAATCAGACCACGTAACCTTTTTTTTCAATTTTCTGGTGTCCAGTTTTGGTGAGCCCTTGCTCTTCTGCTTTTGTGTTTTACTGTTGGTTTTCAATCAGCTTGAAGCATTCTAACCATTCACTTCTAACTGCTGCCATCAACTAATCATTTTCACCCACAGAATTGCCACTAACTGAATATTTTCTCATACGCAGTAACCCTAGATGTTCTTCTGTGAAATTCCCAGTAGATCAGCAGTTTCTGAAATACTCAGACCAGCTCGTTTGACAACAACAACCATGCTACATTCAAAGTCACTTAAATCATCTTTATTCTTCATTCTGAAAACAATTAAGTGTGAAATTAAGTCGAACTAACCATGTATATGCCTTAATGAGTTGCTGCCAAGTGATTGGCTGAATAGATATTTCCATTGACTAGCAGTTGAACAGGCAAACCAATAAAGTGGCTGGTGAGTGTAGATGATTTGTATGCTGATATTTTTATGTGTATATATATATATATATATATATATATATATATATATATATATATATATATATATTTACCTTTTGTATAGTACAGTATGTGTTTTGAAATTCATGCTTCATAAACTTGGTTCAAGAGACAGAGTGGCGCATGAAGGTTGAAATGTTCGCAGGGGATGACGCTTTAGAATGCTGTCTTCTGCTGACATAGTGAGCAAAAAGGAATTTGCGGGGGTTGTTTTCACACCTTTTTATCTGGTTTCTTTGAACTGTAAAATGTTGACAACTCTGAATGTTTTAGTACTTGCAAAACATTTTTTGTGACTTCATCTTCTTATTTGGGGAAAATGTCCCTAAATCAGAAAAATGTATCACTATAAATAAATAATCACTTGTAAATATCATTGAATTAACATAAAAAGTAAAAAAATATATATAACATAAAAAGCCCCTAAAAAGTCCTTATTATGAGTGGGAATCCCTGGATTTTCTCTGAGCCCAAAGTTACTGAGTTATAGCCATGTCAGTGAAAAAAAAAAAAAAAAAAGAAAAGAAAATTCCAAACATTAACCATGGTGGATACAATGGATGCAGCATTTGTAGTTGATAGTAAATTTGTTGAAATTTATGAAATTACTTCTTTTTATTTTATTTTTATTTCTTTTTTTATTGACAATAACATGAATGCATTTAAATGGTAAATGGTAAAATGGTAAATGGACTACATTTATATAGCGCTTTCAACAGACCACATGGCCATCCAAAGCGCTTTACAATTTGCCTCACATTCACCCATTCACACACTCATTCACACACCAACTGTGGTGTCAGCCATTCAAGGCGCCATCCAGCTCGTCGGGAGCAGCTGGGGTTAGGTGTCTTGCTCAAATTTAAATTTACAATGACATGTTAAGTTGCATGTATAAAATACAATAGTATTTAATGTTAGAATATAACATTTAGTTTACATCATCTTTAGAAATGTAATTAAAAACAATGCAACTGCATTTGTAAAAAGTACATCGACATTTTGCTTTGACCAAAGTGATTTGAATGCACTTAAAGAGATAGTTCCTTCCAGAATGAGAATGCTTTCATTATTTACTCACCCTCAAACAGCAGCGAAGCCAGGATGTTTTCATAGTGGTGGCCAGGGAGGGGCCAGCAACCAGTCTGGGATTGCACAGAAATCTTCTTTATATCCATATAAAAAGGTGTTTGATTATTGTGATGGCCCAGCTCTAATGTGCTGGGTCTGACACTTTCTCCCTTTGTTAGTATGGTATTTTGTGGCTGGTTTTGGTTTGTTTCTGTTCTGGTTTGCAGGAGGAGCTACCTGTTCTGGTTTGCAGGAGGAGGTTGTACCAAGGTGGCTAATTGATGGCCTAATTGGAGGCTGGATAAAATCAGTGCTCTCCAGCTGGCTGGTGCTGGAGGACTGCATTCGCGAGCAGACTCTCAGCAGGGCTGTTGGCAGCCCTGCTTCTTTACCTTTTTGCACTACACCTTCACTATGTTGATTTACACAACATTTTTGATTTGTCTTACATATACTGACTTTATGAATATTTTAGTTAATAAATATACTTTTGTTTAAAATATACTTTGGTGTGGTCTCCTCTTTATGTCGTGTTCACTGTGAGCCAAGTGGCTACGACATATGGGGGCTCGTCTGACGGTTTTGAACTGATTTTGAATTTTGGAAGGTAGGCTACAATTAATTCTCACTATTTACTATAGAAGAGCGTAATGCGAGTAAAGTAGTGCTACGCAATTGGCCGATTGACGTGCGTGTGTGACGTAATCGTGCTGGGCCGAATGTTTAGAGGGGATCCACACTGTTTGTATTGTGTAGTAAACATATATGTCGTGTTGCAGTGTAGAGCTTAGTTCCAACCATTTGGTTTGGTGAAGTGTTTCAGCTTGCGTAGCAGGACAGCGAATTTTTGGAGCGATCATTTAACCCCGTCTTAGAGCGTTTTTCTGCGCTGGGGATTAGGTTGGAGTGTCACTGGTGTCTGGACCGAGGACATCGCCATGGAGAAACGACTGAATTGGCCTATGGTCGGGACAGTACGTCTCCAGCGGTATGGGTGAGTAAAGAGCTCGGTTCTTGGACACAGTGTGAAAATAGGTTAGAATAGTGGGGGTAAATGTTTAGATACGGGGAAGCTCCGTAGTTTGTTTGTCCTGTTTTGCGGGCTGTAGCTATTCACGCAAGTTAAGTTGTTTGGTTGGATAATCTGGAAGACTGATCTTTAGATTGAGTTGAGGGCTTTAGTGTGTTAGAGATTGATTTGATACATTGTTGAAAGGTGGATTAAGTGCTAAATTATGAGTGTGTTGCATGATTTTTTTAGCGCTCCGTCAGAGAGTTTGTTGTTAGCCTTAACAAAAGAGCAATTGTTTAATGTAGCAGATCATTACATGATTGGATTAACGTTGTCTAAATCTGCTAAAAAAGAGCAAATAGTTGATTTTATTCGTGAACATTTAAAAGACAAACAAGTGTTGCCTAGAAATACACCGATAGACACCCGTAGTACAGGGCTATCGTTTCCAGTTATACCTGTGGCAGCAAGCATGTCGTCTCCTGATAGTGGATTGACGTTTGAGCAACATAAAGAGCTGTTACGAATGCAACTGGAACAAAAGGCACAAGAGAGTGAAAAGGATCATTTATTGGAGTTGCAGAAACTTAAACTTCAAGAGCAGGATAAGGAAATCGAGCGTTTCAGACTCAAACTGGTAGCCAATGGTAAATTTTCCTCCAGTGGCAGTGGTGAAAAATCCGGTTTGGCTGGTATGATCAAATTTCTTCCCAAAATCAATGAACGTGATCCTGACGTATTTTTCTCACTATTTGAAAATGTCGCCTCTGATCGAGAGTGGGATTGAGGATAAAATCTTGCTTTTGCAAACTGTATCAGTTGGGAAAGCGCAGGAAGCATTTGTTGCGTTGCCCACTACAGAGAGAAAGAACTATCAGTGTGTTAAAGATGCAGTTTTGAAATGTTACGAATTGATTCCAGAAGCGTATAGACAACGTTTCCGTAATTGGAGAAAGAGTGATAGACAAACCCATGCTGAGATAGCTAGAGAGCTCAGTAGTTTTTTCCATCGTTGGCGTACGGCTGAGGGCATTAGCAATTTTGATGATTTGTGCGACTTGGTGATTTTAGAGCAATTTAAAAACATTTTGCCAGAACGAATTGCCACTTACGTAAGTGAACATCAGGTGAGGACGGCCGCTCAGGCTGCTGTCATAGCGCATAATTTCGTGTTAATGCACAAAAGTCCTATGAGGGAGCATCCGCCAAGACATGAGTATAGTCGTAGAGAACATCGCCCTGATCGTCCTAACACGGGTCCTTTTAATGCGGGTCCTTTTTGGAGGCCCGATTCAACTCGTAACAGTCAGGGACATGGATGCTGACAATAAATGTCACTATTGTTTAGAAATGGGTCATTGGAAAAAAGAATGTCCAATGTTGAGCGCTCGTAATAAGAGTAAAGCAGGCAGTAGCAAACCTGTAGGCTGCGCTTCTAGTGTTTTTGCTACAAAATTACAACACTGTGTTGGGTCACAGGAGGCTATGTTAACCGCGCCCGATCGTCAACAGACGAATGTACAAGTTGGGAAGATAGACGGTGATAAAACAGCAGTGTCTGATGTTGTGGATTATACTCCGTTTATCACAGAAGGTTTCGTTTCACTGGTTGACGATGCTCAAAAAGTCCCAGTTAGAATATTACGGGATACGGGAGCATCAGAGTCTTTTATTAGTGAGTCTGTTCTACCGTTCTCTTCAGTTTCAAACACTGGAAATGTAGTTTTAATTCGTGGAATTGATCTTCAACCATTTTCAGTGCCATTGCATAAGATTCAGTTGTCTTCAGCATTCTGCAATGGAGAGGTAACAATTGCCGTGCGTCCATCTTTACCAATAGATGGTGTCGAACTCATTTTGGGAAATAATTTGGGTGGGGGCCATGTTTGGCCTGAAGGGTCACTACCACCTCGTGTGGTTAGAAGAGACGTTGTACCATCAGCTGAGTCTGACAAAAATCTGCAAGATTTTCCAGAGGTGTTCACTGCCTGTGCGGTGACTCGCGCAATGAGTCGCGCACAGTCGGAGAAGCCATCTGATGCGTCTAAAACGAAACTAAAATTATATATTCCAGAGTTGCCAGCATCACTTTCTCGTAGTGAAATGATTGACGCACAAAAAGACGATCTTGGCCTTCGGAAATATTTTGATTTGGTTTTAGATTTAAGCATGGATAATAACTATTGTGTCCAAAATGGCTTGTTGCTTCGCAGGTGGTCACCGTTTGCAAACCCTTAGGTAGCAGATCCGGTGTTGCAGGTGGTTGTTCCTGAGAAATATCGTAATCTAGTGTTAAAAACTGCACACGGGGAAATGACTGGACATTACGGTGTAAAGAAAACATACAGTCATTTGTTACAGCACTTTTACTGGCCGCGGATAAAACGTGATGTGGCTAAGTTTATTAAGGAATGTCACATCTGTCAAATTGCGGGTAAACCAAATGTGTCTATTAAACCTGCGCCACTACATCCAAGTCCATCAGTAGGTACTCCATTTGAACATCTCATAATTGATTGTGTAGGTCCCTTGCCTGCATCGAAATCTGGCTGCTTGTATTTGTTTACAATAATGTGTCAGGCTACGCGTTACCCTGCTGCATATGCCCTAAGAAGTATAACAACAAAGTCAATTATAAAGTCACTATCACATTTTATATCTATCTTTGGAATACCGAAGGTAATTCAAAGTGACAGGGGTTCAAATTTTACTTCTAGGATGTTTGCCGAGGCTCTAAAGCAGCTGCGCATAAAGCACAATCTAAGTAGTGCATATCATGCACAGAGCCAAGGGGCTCTGGAGCGGTTTCATGCCACTTTAAAATCTTTGTTGCGTGCTTACTGTGTTGAGATGGAAAGGGACTGGGAAGAGGGCTTACCATGGCTATTACTGGCGGCAAGATGCGTTGTGCAGGAAAGTACAGGTTTTAGCCCGAACGAATTGGTTTTCGCTCACAAAGTGCGCTCATCTTTGTCTGTACTGAGCAGTGATCTGGATAATTCAGAGCCACCAGAAAGCTTGACTGAGTATACAAATGGGTTTCGTCGCAAACTGTTTTTGGCCTGGAAAATGGCAAGTAGTAATTTAACTGAAGCGCAACAAAAAATGAAAAGAATTTATGATCGCAAGGCGGAGACTAGAGAGTTTAGTCCAGTTGACCAAGTAGTAGCATTACTGCCTATACCAGGTTCGCCTTTTAGGGCCAAGTACTCTGGTCCTTATTCTGTTGTGCGGCGGGTTTCAGCACTTAATTATTTGGTGTCTACTCCTGAGCGTAGGAGATCTACCCAATTATGTCAAATAAATCTGCTCAAGCCTTATTATTCCCCAACATTGTCGGTGGGGGGTGACAAGGTTGACATGAAACCTGTGGGGTTAGCAGTTATCAAGGAGGTATTGAGCACATCTCAGGTGGCAGCTGAAGATGGGGTTCAGGGTCCAGACGACGCAGTCCTACATGGGCGTTTAAATAACACTGAGTCGCTGGCTAAGTTGGACAGTCTTTTGACTCATTTGGAGGGGAGGCAACGTGAACAGTTGAAAAGCTTAATTTTTGAGTTTTCTTCTTTATTTTCAGACATCCCAACCTGTACGAGTCTAATAGAGCACGACATAGATGTCGGAGATGCACAGCCTATTCGGCAAAGATTTTATGGGGTTTCACCGGATAAACACAAAAGTTTGGAGGACAGTGTCCGGTATCTTTTAGATAATGGTTTGGCTAAGCCTTCTTACTCAAGCTGGGCATCACCATGCTTGTTGGTCAAAAAACCTGATAACACCTTTAGGTTTTGTACTGACTATAGTAAAGTTAACATGGTGACAAAACCAGACTCCTTTCCATTACCCCGAATGGAAGACTGTGTGGACCAGGTTGGTGCTGCATGTTTTGTTAGTAAATTTGATTTGTTGAAAGGTTATTATCAAGTACCGCTTACACCTCGAGCCCAAGAGATTTCCTCTTTTATTACACCATCTGGACTTTATTCATACAACCGGATGAGCTTTGGACTTCGGAACGCACCTTCCACTTTTCAACGACTCATGAACAGAGTCGTTGTTGGGTTGGAAGGGTGCGCAGTTTATCTTGATGATGTGGTGTCCTATGCGGACACCTGGGAGCAACATCTGGCTCGCATTCGTGCACTATTTGAGAAGTTGGTGGCAGCGAATCTCACTGTGAATCTTGCGAAATGCGAGTTTGCCCAAGCCACTGTGGTTTACTTGGGCAAGGTGGTCGGTCAAGGTCAGGTACGATTGGTGAGAGCCAAAGTTTTGGCTATAGATAAGTTTCCTCCTCCGACAACAAAAGAGTTGATGCGTTTCTTGGGGATGATTGGTTATTATAGAAATTTCTGTTGTAATTTTTCAACTGTTGTCTCCCCACTTACAAATCTGCTTAAAAGTTGTTAAGTTTGACTGGTCCCCTGAGTGTCAGCAGGCATTTGAGAATGCAAAGCTGCTGCTGAGTTCTGCACCTGTTTTGTGAAAAAGGCCATAAGTCAACAGTACACATAAATGCCAGAATATAAAATGAGTTATTTATGCATTTAAATGGCATACTTTTCACATGTTTTCTAGTATAAGTGCACTGTGCTCACATTAATCAGTGCATTAATTTATAAATAAAAAATTCATATCAGATTGTCCCTTATTTTGTGATCTCGAATTGCAGAATATATTTTAGTAGGCCCACATGCATTTGAGAGACGTTCTTTTGTGCTGCATATACATGCACAGTTTGCAAGTTTAATCTCCTTTTTGATAATTGTAATGACTTACAAGCTATGTATGCTCACAGGTTCTTGTGCAGGTTATTTATGATTAAGTGATATAGAGCGTGTGCCACATATTTGCATACAGTTGAAGAGTGTGGCTTAGAGCACATTAAAATGGCTAATGGAACAGAAAAGTGTGTTTAACTGACATATATTCTAACAACACCTCATCACACTGCAGTTCACAGTTGTTCTACTAATGCTCATTTGGCTGCTGTAGCTTTTTTACTTGCACCTAATGCTGAGGCGAAGCTGAAGTGCTTGTCTGATAATTCTTCCGTTTGATGTGATCATAAAGAGATAAGGGGGTTCTGCATCTTAATAAATGCATTTCTTGTTAAGTAAAAAAAAGTTTTACTTAACAGTTTTGAGTTGTGGCTATGGCCACCCCTCGCTCTGCCATTGCCCTCAAATTGTTCTAAACCTGTGGGAATGTATTTATTTTTCTAAACATGAAAAAAGATATTGATCTCATGACGAAAATGTAACTGTGGGAACTTTTTTTTGCAAGATGTGAAATATGTAGCGCCATGTACATTTAGTAGCATAATCAATGGGAAATATCTACTGAGTAGCACTAAAAGTGTGGTTTTTTTTTTCGGAATATGATACATTTTATGTGAAGCTGGTTTTGTACGAGTCACAGCAGTTCTGACTTGAAATGACCATTAAGTGGTTCTATTCACCTTTTTCTTCCCCTAAAAAATGGATGCGGCTAGGGCTGTGAATCTTTGGGTAGGCAGTGATTCGATTTGATTCATGATTCGTAGGTTTTCGATTCGATTCAAGAATGGGTGCGTTCGACTTGAAGCTCGGCTACAGACAGCGATTGGCGAGTGGAGTAACCGAATGCAGTCGTGGGTGGAGTTGAAAACATACATAACAGACATCTTCAGCTCCTGTTAGTGACACTCACATGGTGTTTGCATACTTTGTCACAGATGAAGTGAATTTAATGCAGTATTTGTAAAATACATACATCAACGTTTTAGAAATGTTTTCACGAGCAATAGAAACTGTTTTACATACTGCTTGCTTATATTTTTGATAGAAGCAGCACCATATTTTCAATAATAAAGTTCAACATAAACATAGACTATTTAAATACTAATACAGTGGGGCATACATGCTTTTATCAGTGTTGTATGATAAACGGGACTCAATACAACAGTGCGACTACATTTAAAAGCTTTTACCATTCTAAAACCACAGACTTGTTGCCATTATTGGAACTGAAAGGCTTTGACTAACCCGAAAAACACGTGATCATTGTCATGTGGTGAATCTGGCCAATCGTGAAACAGCTGTGTCGTCATCAGCGCTCCTGTAGCCGCTCTGGAGAAACTGCGGCGGCTGAGTCAGCTGGCTGCTTGCAAAACCATCTTGCGCTACTTTGATGCCACACGTGACAGTCATGTGGCGTCGGCGCTATCTCAAGTCAGACTGCGATCGGTTAAGTCGAACGCACTTATTAATTTTTTTAAAATTTAGAAAGATTCAATTGGATTCGATTCACAATTAAATCTGATTCAATTCGATTCTGAACACTTTAAGTGCATTCACAGGATTATTTAAATAATCTCTTCTCCCAAATTCTTTAAATGCTTGAAATAAAATACCTTTTGTCCATTGTTAGATGCTAGCTTAAAGGGTAAGTTCACCAAAATAGCTAAATGATGTCATTAATAACTTACCCACATGTGGTTCCAAACCCGTAAGACCTCCGTTCATCTTTGGAACACAGTTTAAGATATTTTAGATTTAGTCCAAGAGCTCTAAGGCCCTCCATTGAAGCTGTGTGTACGGTATACTGTCCATGTCCAGAAAGGTAAGAAAAACATCATCAAAGTAGTCTATGTGACATCAGAGGGTCACTTAGAATTTTTTGAAGCATCGAAAATACAATTTGGTCCAAAAATGGCAAAAACTATGGCTTTATTCAGCATTGTCTTCTCGTCCATGTCTGTAGTGAGAGAGAGTTCGAAACAAAGCAGTTTGTGATATCCGGTTTGCGAACGAATCATTCAATGTAACCAGATCTTTTTGAAACAGTTCACCAAATGAATCGTTTTTAACGGTTTGCGTCTCCAATACGCATTAATCCACAAATTACTTAAGCTGTTAACTTTTTTAATGTGGCTGACACTCCCTCTGAGTTCAAACAAACCAAAATCCCAGAGTAATTCATTTTCTCAAACAGTACACTGACTAAACTGCTGTGAAGAGAGAACTGAAGAAGACCCTGGTGGGCACTGGAGTACCGAACCCGAGACTACCTGGAGAAGGTGGTCTGAGTTCGATTGCTTCCGAACTGTGGCGCGGTCTGCGTGAATGTACAAGCGCATTTGTTCAGGAAGTAAAGTATCCCGCGCATGCGTAACATTGTCGATATCATTAGGCTTGTTTGAGATGCGCCTTGCCTCGCCTGAAATGTATGCGAGAGTAGGCGGCAGCAGCAAGAGGAGGAGTGAACAAAGCGAAGGCAAGCCGGACAGATCTCTCTTCTTGTAGTGGATAGGCTTGTTTGAGATGAGCAAAATCTGCACAGAACTGATCACCGGTGATCACCGTGAGATATATGCGGGTTAGAAAAGTGTCCGAGTTACATCCGCCTTGCTCTGATGTCATGCTGATGCGAGCGCAAGGCGCACGTGTCAGATTCTGCAGTCGGGCGCAGTTTGCTCTCCACCGACTGCGCTGATCAAAAGCACGATGGGAAACGACTTGCTGATGACACAGCTTAATGCTCATTGGTTTAAACAACTGTGATGTAATGTTCTCTTTTAAAATGTTTGATTTTAAAACTCTAATATCATGTTTTATGTGTATATTTTATGTGTGAATGTTCCCAAACTATCTGACAGTGCGATCTCTTTGGGTTATGTAATTTAATTTTTATAAATAAATAAATAAATGAAAACACATATGTCTGTAGTATTAAAGAAAAAAAAAATATTGATAAACACGTCTTTGGTGTGTAATTAAATGGGTGTCTTGTTCGTTTTATTTATTTATATATAAAAGCAACAGAACTTGAATTACATCCAGTTTATTAGCAACACTGTGAACGAGCGTGAATCCCGCGATATACTAGGCTTGTTTGAGATGTGCCTTGCCTCGCCTGAAGTGTATGCTAGAGTAGAGAGGAGGAGTGAACAAAGTGCAGGCAAGCCGGACAGATCTCTCTTCTCGTAGTGGATCTGACACCTGTAAGATCAAAGATGGCTATCGCAGGATTCACGCTTGTGCACAGTGTTGATCGGTTCTGCGCAGATTTTGCTCATCTCAAACAATCAAACAAGCCTAGTGTGAAAGCAAACCAACGCTGCGGGCGGCGCAGGGCTCAGGCTCGGACCGCAGCAAACGAGCCCAGTGTAAAAGCCCTCTTAGACACTGACATTTCTGCTCCATCCATGCAATATATACGCAGCCTTTGACTGCTCAGGTAATGCCGTTAGTAAGATGCAGAGAGCCATTTAAAAACTACAGAAAAGTAAAGCTACTTCACTTTAGTAGTACTGGTCACAAGTCCTAAGAAGAGATCACATCAGCTGCGTCAGAGACGAACGCGAGCAATCCTGTGACAGCTATTTTTAGTTGTACAGAACCACCCATTTTGCTGCCTGATTTTGAAAATGTGTGTGTCTGATACATTCCCCTTCTGTCTAGGGGTTTTTGAAGGGAAGTTGCAAAGAAAAAAGCATAAACAACAAAAAAATTAAAATAAAATAATAATAAAAAAAAGACTTCCGTCCTCTGTCCCAGACTGAAGATGACACAGACTCAGAAGTATACAAACATGGAAATTTATTTACAAAATAAAAAGCACAATGAAAAAGCACATAAAAAGATAGGGAGCAATAGCTCAGGAGAGAGAAAGGCCTGAAATAACAAACAAAACTATCTAATTTAGGGAGCAGCACTAACTTACCTCTAATTTGCTGTTGCTTCAGGAACTTTCTGGAGAAATAGGACACAGGGTATTTGATTCCATGAGCATCCTCCTGAATCAGGACTGCTTCAGCTCCCAAGGTGCTAGCATATACCTGCAGTTAAAATTTTAGGTCAAATTTTGGGGCAATCAGCACGGGAGCATTACACAAGATGTATTTTGCAGTGTTGGAAACTCAAAAGGGAAGGCCAGGAGACTCTTGGGTATCTTCAGCAGAACTCTTTATTGAGAATGCGCTACATGGCTAACTAAAGCAGTAATACTTTGTCGATTATATCCATTAAAGGTGGAGGGATACATTCAGTAGAGGTGGACACAATCTAACCCATAGCATGCAAATGAAGTAACGGAATCAGCCCGACACTGGCAATTTCCCAGCCTTGATCTCATCAGCATTACAGTGTCATTCAAATCCATAGGTGCTAGTCCAATCAGTCTGTCAGTATCACCATACTGTCACATTATCTCACAGACAAAGGTACAGCTGTGCCATGAGCTTAAAAAGTCAAGTGGTCAGGAAGAGCATAAAACACAAAAGGTCATTATCTTAGAAACCTGGGCTTCCTGATTTGATCTTTTTAGATATCTGAACCTTTCTTTACTTCAAATCGTAAGACACAATGTACATAACTTTTGCAGTTTATATACTATTACATTGGAACCTAGATTTAACATTTTACAAATTTGTATTCCACAGTTCCCCCTTTGAGAGTTTTAAGAACTCTCACAAAATACAAATTTAGACAAAGTTCATTCATGTAAACTGTGATCATTACAGGCATATACCACTTGCTATGTGTTGATTGTCTGTAGTGACAAATGGCATGTTGACACAGAAACAAACATGCAGCTAGGGTCTGTGTAATTCTTACGGGTAATAATCTTTTCTGGTTGGAACTCTCATTTCCCTGTGATGGGAGTGGGTCAGTTGTTGAATTAAACACTTAATACTGTGGACCCATAGATAGTACACCAGTAGGAAAAACAACAGCAGAATTTCTATTTACTTGATCCACAGCCAGGGTTTACCTAACAGGTTTCTGAACCATGAAGAATTGTCTTCAGTCATCTGGTGTTATTTTGCTGAAAGATCAAAAATGTCTTGTTGAATTTTGTTCAAGTTCTCTGTTGGATCCAGTAGCCAGGTGCAGCACTCAGGTCTGATAATGGTACATGCTCCCCCTTGCATTGCAGGAAAGTAATCCAAGGCCAGTCTGTTCTGTAACATCATTATATTGTGTGAAGCGAGAGTGTTCATGAATGTTATATCATTGGCCAGTTTCTGAACAGAATTCGATAAGCTTCTAACTTGATCAAGAGCCTGCATGACACCATAAGATGGGATTAATGTTCCAAGAGTTCTTAACCACCATGTTTGTGCACAAGTGAGTTCTGGAGTGCAGCCATCTTCTGTGTTTGTGGTAGGAGGTATAGCATAGCCAAAACATGCCTGTTGGAGGGGGATCCTGCACCATTGGTTCACATTAAATGGCGTAGAGAAGGATCGAGTTTGCGTAATACATACTTCCACATCCTCATTCTTTTGTTGTGTGGATGATGAAATTTCTGTCTTTAGTGACATTTAAATGCCATTTTATTTCTGAAACCACATGCAGCACTGGGAATTTCCCCCAAATCTTTAAGTATAAGGAAAGCTGTTCAACACACCAACTTTATGTCATTGGTAAGAGTAAGTCATAACAGGTGAGGTTGACATCAGACTGCAGGACCTTAAACCTGGAGTGCAACATGGTGAGGCTTGAGGAGCAGTCACGACATGAGATGTGCTTTGGTTAAAAATTCCATTAGTGACAATGCCAAATGTGCAGGTATCACAGTAAGAAATTAGGTGTGCTATCCATGGGATTCCTGATCCTACCAAAGTTGGATGAGGCATGGAAACGTTCTTTCCAGCAAACAAGGTGTTTCTTGACATATTCATCAGCTGTAAGAATATGTTGTTCCTGGAGTCTATACTTTGTGCAATGTCCATGATGATTACTAGTACGGCAATCTTGATCATGTTGATGGATGACTGAAGTTCAGTATGTGATTCTCTGCATTGTGTATTTAATATTTCTTCCATGACAGTTGGCTCAGTAGTGGGTCTAGTAGTCTTTTAGAGGTGATGGCTTCATACGCAGGTGATGAGGTTGGTCAAGTCAAGTCACCTTTATTTATATAGCGCTTAAAACAAAATACATTGCTTCAAAGCAACTGAACAACATTCATTAGGAAAACAGTGTGTCAATAATGCAAATGGCAGTTAAAAGCAGTCCATCATTGAACTCAGTGATGTCATCTCTGTTCAGTTTAAATAGTGTCTGTGCATTTTGCAATCAAGTCAACTATATTGCTGTAGACAGAATGGAGAAAAAAAAACCTTGGGAGAAACCAGCCTCAGTTGGGGGGGGTCAGTTCTCCTCTGACCAGACGAAACCAGCAGTTCAATTCCAGGCTGCAGCTAAGTCAGATTGTGCAGAAGAATCATCTGTTTCCTGTGGTCTTGTCCTGGTGGTCATCTGAGAAAAGGTCTTTACAAGGGATCTGTATCTGGGGCTCCAGTTGTCCTGGTATCCGCTGTCTTTCAGGGATGTAGTGGTCCTTTCTAGGTGCCGATCCACCATCTGGTCTGGATACGTACTGGATCCAGGTGACTCTAGTGACCTTCTGATCTGGTTACAGACTGGATCTGGTGGCTACGGTGACCTCGGAACAAGAGAGAAACAGACCAATATTAGCGTAGATGCCATTCTTCTAATAATGTAGCATGTACATCGGGTGTTATGGGAAATGCTCCCGGTTCCGGTTTACCTAATTAATGCAGCCTAAAAATCATTTAACGAATTTGGATATTAAAAGCATATTAGTATGTTATGTGTAAACCAGATTATAGAGATGGGTCTTTAATCTAGATTTAAACTGCAAGAGTCTGTCTGCCTCCTGAACAATGTTAGGTAGGTTATTCCAGAGTTTAGGTGCCAAATAGGAAAAGGATCTGCCACCCGCAGTTGATTTTGATATTCTAGGTCTTATCAAATTGCCTGAGTTTTGAGAATGTAGCAGACGTAGAGGATTATAATGTAAAAGAAGCTCACTCAAATACTGAGGTGCTAAATTCAGGGCTTTATAGGTAATAAGCAATATTTTAAAATCTATGTTTGATAGGGAGCCAGTGCATTGTTGACAGGACCGGGCTAATATGGTCATACTTCCTGGTTCTAGTAAGAACTCGTGCTGCTGCATTTTGGACTAGCTGTAGTTTGTTTACTAAGGCTGCTGAACAACCACCCACGTATGGTGCGTATTGGTCTCAGGACAGCCATCAAGTGGTATCTGCACAGAGTAAAAAAGAGAACAAATGATGACACACCACCATTTGTTGTAAAAGACTGCGAACATTAGGGATGTATTCTCTGTTCGATTTAAATATGCCATTGTTGTTTCTTATTTCCCTATTTCTTAATTCCCGCGAGAACAGTGACGTAAGGATGGACAAGTTGGTGGGGGAAGGCCTATGAGGGGGATCTTTACTGCAGGATTGGCACCCGAAGCCTGTTACATTCAGTTGTTTCCTGGGCTCCTCACTGGTCTGTGTGTCCTATCCTATCCCTGTAGGTGGGGGAACAACTTTATAGTGTGAAACATGAGTTAGGTTTTCCTTCCCTGACGAAACACAAAAGCTGCTGTAATCAACATCACTTTTTGTGTCTATGCCACTTAGGCTCTAACAGCTTGTCTCTGAATGACTTTATCATGACCTCAATTCTCTCTCTGGCACTCTGTACTACCTTGGTGAGGTTTCCACAGTAAGTTATCAGGGCATCTGAGGCTTCATATCATATTCATATTCATATCATGTCATATTCATATTCATGTGCATCAGCATTTCTAAGATAAATACACAGTACTGCTGGCAGCACCTCAAACCATGGTACTCCTTTCTGATGCATTTTGCTTAGCCTGGTTTTGATAGTTCTGTTTTCTCGTTCAACTTGTCCTGATGCTTGTGGCCTATAGGGGCAGTGAAGATTCCACTTAATTTTCAACATTTTAGGCACTTCCTTTACTACCTGTCCTGTGAAGTGTGTACCTTGAGTCAATGCAATCTGGTAATCCCCATCTGGGAATGAAATCAGTGACAAAACATTTAGCAGTATGTGCAGCTGTAGCACACCCTGTTGGATAAGCTTCTAACCATCTAAAGAACTTGTCCAATACTAAGAAAACATCAGTTTTTACCTTACAAGGTAAATGATTTACAAGGTAAATGCAATGATATGTAATCAACTTGCAGGTGATGAAATGGTCCTGGTGGAGCTGGAGTATATGTTGCTGCTGTAGCTGCTGCTGGCACATCATTATTTTTATGACAAATAACACATCTCTTGACCATTTTGGTGGCTACATTTCTGAATTTTGGATTCCCCCATTGATTTAAGAACCTGTGATTCATCGTTGCTGGACCACTGTGACCCAAATTGTGTATTTGTTGAGCCAAATATGGCAGCAGGGATTCGGAAGTGACATACTTCCCCTCTTTAGTTCAGCATCCAGATGAATCCACTGTGGCTCCTTTGTCTAACCATGTCCATGCTTCATATAGAGGAACGCATTTGTACAGATCAAAAATTGATTCAGGAGGGAGAATTGTCTTCTATGCTGTACTACCTGAACAAACTTGTACAGTTGCATAGGAACAAGCCTGTGTCACGTTCGGTGATACAGGAAACACAGAGAGATCCAAGTGCGGGTATGATGTTTTATTGAGGGCAAATCCAAAGGGGTAAACAGTCCAGGCAGGGTCAAAACCAGAATATCCAATAAACATGAACACAGACAAGAACACACGGGAAGAGCAAGACTACGGATTAGTATCACACATAAGACAAGGACTCCGTGACACAGACTCAGACAGACCGGGTATAAATACACAGAAGGATGATGAGGGAACTGGAGACAGGTGGGGAACAATCAATTAACTCAAACAAGGAGGAAGGTGACCAAATAAGCGAACAGGAAGTGATAAGGTGACAGACACCATGGGAAAGGAGGACACCTAGTGGAAACCCAGGGAACACAACCCAGACACTGTGACAGTACCCCCATCTACAGAGCGGCTCCCAGGCGCTCCACGACAGACACAAAACAGAGACCAGGAGGGAGACGGACAGGTAGAGGCTCAGGGGGAGGGACGGAGGGCCAGACTAACAGAGGGGAACAGTGACAGGAGTGAACACACAAAACAAAAAACAAACAACAACATGAAGCCCCCCCAGGGCAGAGCAGAAGACCACCACGTCCGTGTGGTGGAGACTGGAGTCCCCCAGGGCGGAGCAGAAGACCACCACCACCGTGTGGTCAGAGCGGAAGCCCCCCAGGGCGGAGCAGAAGACCACCACATCCTCGTGGTCGATGCCAGAGTCCCCCAGGGCGAAGCGGAAGACCACCACATCCTTGTGGTTGACGTCGGAGTCCCCCAGGGCAGAGCAGAAGACCACCACACCCCTGTGGTTGAGGCCGGAGTCCCCCATGGCGGAGCAGAAGATCACCACAGCCGTGTGATCAAGGCGGAAGCCCTCCAGGGCGGATCAGACCCCCTGGTGTTTTTACTGGACTCCAGAAGATCGGTGCTGGCCTGACTCTGCTCGCGAAGATAATTGGTGACTGGCACTTGTTCATGAACACCTGACTCGACTCTGGAGAGTTCACTGGAACCTGACTCGACTCTGGAGAGTTCACTGGAACCTGACTCGACTCTGGAGAGTTCACTGGAACCTGACTCGACTCTGGAGAGTTCACTGGAACCTGACTCGACTCTGGAGGGTCAACTGGAACCTGACTCGACTCTAGAGGGTCAAAAGGAACCTGACTCGACTCCAGAGGGTCAGCTGTGACTGTCATCCTGTGCAGCGGCGCTGGGCAAGCAGCCATCTTGGGCCATGACTCTGGACAGGGGGCCTTCTTGGGTTGTGGTGCTGGGCCGGCGAGCATCTTGTGCTGTGGCGCTGGACCAGTGGCCAATTTGGGCATTGGCGCTGGGTTAGCGGCCATCTTGTACTGTGGCGCTGGGCTGACAGCCATCTTGTGCTGTGGCGCTGGACTGGCGGCCATCTTGTGCTGTGGCTCTGGACCAGTGGCCATCTTGTGCTGTGGCTCTGGACCAGTGGCCATCTTGGGCATTGGCGCTGGGTTAGCGGCCATCTTGTGCTGTGGTACTGGGCTGAGTCCCCCAGGGCGGAGCAGAAGACCACCACCACCACCGTGTGGTCAGAGCAGAAGCCCCCCAGGGCAGAGCAGAAGACCACCACATCCTCGTGGTCGATGCCAGAGTCCCCCAAGGCGAAGCGGACGACCACCACATCCTTGTGGTCGACGTCGGAGTCCCCCAGGGCGGAGCAGAAGACCACCACACCCCTGTGGTTGAGGACGGAGTCCCCCAGGGTGGAGCAGAAGACCACCACAGCTGTGTGGTCAAGGCAGAAGCCCTCCAGGGCGGATCAGACCCCCTGGTGTTTTTACTGGACTCCAGAAGATCGGTGCTGGCCTGACTCTGCTCGCGAAGATAATTGGTGACTGGCACTTGTTCATGAACACCTGACTCGACTCTGGAGAGTTCACTGGAACCTGACTCGACTCTGGAGAGTTCACTGGAACCTGACTCGACTCTGGAGAGTTCACTGGAACCTGACTCGACTCTAGAGGGTCAAAAGGAACCTGACTCGACTCCAGAGGGTCAGCTGTGACTGTCATCCTGTGCAGCAGCACTGGGCAAGCAGCCATCTTGGGCCATGACTCTGGACAGGGGGCCCTCTTGGGTTGTGGTGCTGGGCCGGCGAGCATCTTGTGCTGTGGAACTGGACCAGTGGCCAATTTGGGCATTGGCGCTGGGTTAGCGGCCATCTTGTACTGTGGCGCTGGGCTGACAGCCATCTTGTGCTGTGGCGCTGGACTGGCGGCCATCTTGTGCTGTGGCTCTGGACCAGTGGCCATCTTGGGCATTGGCGCTGGGTTAGCGGCCATCTTGTTCTGTGGTACTGGGCTGGCGGCCATCTTGGGTTGTGGTGCTGGACCGGTGGCCATCTTGGGCATTGGCGCTGGGCTGGCGACCAACCGGTGCTGTGGCGCTGGGCCGGCGGACATCTTGGGCTGTGGAGCTGGCTCAGCAGCCATGACGTGAACCGTCTTGGGAATCTCTAGGATCTTTGACAGCATATCGAAGTAATCGAGAAATGTGTCAGCGGCCATCTTGGGCGTTGGCGCTGAGCTGGCAGCCATCTTGCACCGTGGCGCTGGACTGGTGACCACTTTGTGCTGTGGCGTTGTGCTGGCGTCCATAATGCCTCGTGGCGCTGGGTTGATGGCCATCTTGTGCTGTGGCGCTGGGGTGGCGGCCGTCTTGCTTTGTGGTACTGAGCTGGCGGCCATCCTGTACTGTGGTGTGAGGCTGGCTTCCATCTTGCCTCGTGGTGCGGGGTTGGTGGCCATGCACCGCAGCAGCGCTGGGTTGGCGGCCATCTTGTGTGGTGGCGCTGGACCTGCGGCCATCATGGGCAGTGCCGCTGGTTTTCTCCATCTGCCATGGTGAGACGGCGGCTCTGGTCCCTCCCACATGAGCCCCGAGTCGAAGGGGGACCATGGTGGAAAGCAATGCTGAGCTTCCTTTCACCCACCTCCTCCTCGGTGACCTCCCCTGGTCCTGCGGAACACGACCAGGTGGGTTCCCTCAAACCGATGGCTTCTCTCCCGCTGGGTGGCTGGGGAAGAAGCGTCAACCGACATACCGCTGGATCTCGTTTGTGACGGAGTCCTTCTGTCACGTTCGGTGATACAGGAAACAAAGAGAGATCCAAGTGCAGGTATGATGTTTTATTGAGGGCAAATCCAAAGGGGTAAACAGTCCAGGCAGGGTCAAAACCAGAATATCCAATAAACATGAACACAGACAAGAACACACGGGAAGAGCAAGACTACGGATTAGTATCACACATAAGACAAGGACTCTGTGACACAGACTCAGACAGACAGGGTATAAATACACAGAAGGATGATGAGGGAACTGGAGACAGGTGGGGAACAATCAATTAACTCAAACGAGGAGGAAGGTGACCAAATAAGCGAACAGGAAGTGATAAGGTGACAGACACCGTGGGAAAGGAGGACACCTAGTGGAAACCCAGGGAACATAACCCAGACACTGTGACAGCCTGTTTAGAAGCTACACCAGCAAGAGCATTACTTTTAGCTTCTGTAGCGTTAGTTGTGAGATGTGCTTTCACTTTGATCTCCGCTAATTTATTTGGAAGTTTCATGGAAAACATTAAATCTTTCATTAATCCAGCATGCTTAAAGCGGAAACCAGCAGAAGTTAGAAACTTGCCTAATGACACCAATATCATGAACCACCCCAGAAACATACATGAAATCAGTGTAGATAGCAACTGATCCTGAAGTTAATGTGCATGCTCCAGTTAAGGCTACTAGTTCTGTGGCATGAGCTGAAAAATTATCTGGAAGATGACCTGAAGCTACAACTTCAGTGGTGGAAGTTACTTCATAACCTATTTGTCTGTTACCCTCAATGACTTGAGCTGAACCATCAAAAAACAACCCCAATTCTGCATTCTCTATGGGAGTTTCTGTTATTTCACTTGTAGCTGCGTGTGTAAGCATAACACAATCGTGAGTTATTTCACCTTCATCTTCTAACAAAACTTCAGTCAATGCAGACATCATCATACATGAGGATAAGTTTGCTACTGGTGCACACTGTAAAACAATGTTCGGGGCTGTGAGGGATGTTAACAAATTTCCTCAATGAGATGGGGAGACAGAAGTGAGAAGAAGAATTGTACTGTTGCCCAGTAGGCCAAAGTCCTCTTTTCAGATGAGAGCAAATATTGTATTTCATTTGGAAACCAGGGTTCTAGAGTCTAGAAGAAGGGTGGAGAAGTTCATAGACAAGTTGCTTGAAGTCCAGTGTTAAATTTCCACAGTTTGTGATGATTTTGGGTGCAATGTCATCTGCTGGTGTTGGTCCATTGTGTTTTTTGAAAACCAAAGTCACTGCACCCGTTTACCAAGAAATCAGTGACTTTGGAGCACTTCACGCTTCCTTCTGCTGACCAGCTTTTTAAAGATTCTGATTTCATTTTCCAGCAGGATTTGACACCTGTCCACACTGCCAAAAGCACCAAAAGTTGGTTAAATGACAATGGTGTTGGTGTGTTTAACTGACCAGCAAACTCACCAGACCTAAACCCCAGAGAGATTCTATGGGCTATTGTCAAGAGGAAAATGAGAAACAAGAGACCAAAAAATGCAGATGAGCTGAAGCCCACTGTCAAAGAAACCTGGGCTTCCATTCCACCTCAGCAGTGCCACAAACTGATCACCTCCATGCCACGCCGAATTGAGGCAGTTATTAAGGCAAAAGGAGCCACTGCCAAGTACTGAGTACATGTAAAGTAAATGAACATACTTTCCAGTATGTTCAATATTTTCTTGGTCTTATGAAGTATTCTAATTGGTTGAGATAGTTAATTGGTAGTTTTTGTTAAATGTGAGCCAAAATTATCACAATTAAAAGAACCAAATACTTTAACTACTTTGTGAACTGAATTTATTTAATACACAAGTTTCACAATTTGAGTTGAATTACTGAAATAAACTTTTCCACAACACTCAATAATTTATTGAGATGCACCTGTACTCCACTCTTCATCTCAGAGAGTGAGAGAGGGGGGGAGAGAGGCATCAAATACAACACAGGGCACACAACCAAGCCCACACATTTGGTAAACCAGAAAATAACAACAATAATAACATTATGTCCAAGGACATAACATTTACCCATATTATTTGAATGTGTTACAAACACACTGGTTTATAATGCAAACAGTTTTATCAGTTTTGCAGTTATTAACTGCACTATGATATTCTTCTCGTTATTTCCCTATAGCAGCTAATGAACCCGAAGTCTTGCCCATAGGCTTACTTCCACATTGAAGAAAAAGATGGAAAACTCAAATCCTCTGACATTTAAAAATACCATACATCTAAACCTGCCATGATCAAAAGTGAATGTGCCATGAAAACACAGCCGCAAGCATACCATTTTAGCTACTTTTCTGATCTCGAAATCTTCAAACCTTTTCATCGAACGTCATGTTTTTCCATGGAATTCATACCCAAGGATTCTGCATTCGTAAGTCCAGTTATGTGCCATCTAAACTACCCAGCAATCTTATTACTGTACATCCAGAAAGTGAAACATATGGAGCTGTAATCATAACTGTGTAGGAAAATGATTGCAAGTGCTCTCTGTTTTTACCACCTCTGGTGTTCATTTCTGTTGAACTGCAGTGATATTATACTTATGGGTATGTGTTGCTTGTTTTACGAAAAAGTTTCCAATTAGATTCTCCCTTTGACGTCTATAGTATTTTTTTTCTCTACTAAGGAAGTGAAAGGGGACCATCAGCTACTGTGGACTGGAGAAGATGAAGCTCTTGACAACACACATGGGAGATTGAAGTGCAAATGAAGAAAATGTGTACAATAGTCATTATATTATATACAAATTGTTATATTATATAAAAAGTCATGTGAATTCAGAAAATTACAGTTGAACCACTGAAGAAACAGACTACTTTAGTTTTTTGCTACCTTTCTGGGCCTTCAACGTGAATGTTGCTTAGGCTGTCAATGGAGGTACAGAAAACTCTTGGATTTCATTTAAAATATTGTCAATTGTGTTCTGGAGGCCCCTGTTCTGCCCTGCACCTTTTTTAGGGCCGTTTCATAGTAAACGCATCTGTACGCATACGCGTCCCCGAGGCTACGCATCGTTACGCTTCGGCCGCCATTATGCGTCGGTGCGTAGCCAAATGTGTCATCCTAGTTTTTGATACGCGATGCACCGATTCACGCAATACTATGCGTTGTCGGTGGGGGCGACATTGCAAGTATTGTACATTAATTCAAGTATATTGTGTTTACAGAAGAAGAAGGTTTGAATACAATGGGCGAAGAGGAAAAATTATGCGAACTTATACGTATTCATCCACATGTATACGATAGTTCATCAGCAACAGAATACACTCCTCTTCAGTTGCCATTGTGATCTGAATATCACGCGACCCGACTCTACTAATATCACCCGACTCTACTACCCCCTGTTGCGTGAGTGGTGTATTGCATACACGCATCAACCGTGACGCTTGCGTTCACTGTTTAGACTATGAAAGGGAGCGCGTCGCTCGCGTTGCTTGCTCGCGTTTCTCGCGTTGACTATGAAACGGCCCTTAATGTCTCTTTTATCTAACACACCTGATTCCACTCATCAGCTCATTAGTAGAGACTGCTAGAACTAAACTGGGTGTGTCTGATTAGGGAGACATACAAAATGTGCATGGCAGGGTATTTATTTATTTATTTTCAACTAACGTCATAATTATGACTTCCCAACTCATAAATACAAACTTTCCAGGAAGTCTTGAATGCACAATAAGTGTACACAAATAACATAACATTCATAATATGAATACATTATGTACACTATCTACAATTCAGGATGAACATATTTGAAGAAGTCTTAAGCAAATTGAGGTATAAACTCTTGAGCACAAAATAATGGTAGCAAAGTTTAGATTGCAAAACACCAGCAGGAAGTTATGGCTTGTGGTAAGGATGCTTTTGCTGACTTCACAGAACTGAGTGTCGGGTTAGCTGGCAAACAAAGACATGTTTCTCGACGTATCCAGATACTACAGTGATACCATTTTGTGAAAACAGAGAACTTGATCTTTTGGTGTCATTCACAGATACCCTGCAAGATAAAGTTGTTTGCTTGTGCCAGTGTTGTTAGAAATCCATTTTGAAATGTTCACATGTGTCCCCTGACTGTGTTTTAATTTCATACTTTGGAAACACAGTTCCATGAAAGGTGGTCATCAGTAAAGTTTTCTACATATGGGTTGGCAGCATTGCCATTGTTTGTCATGTGGTTGTCATGGCAGGGAGATCGTATCATCTTGTAATACGCATTCAGGAAATGACCGTTTAACTGAGTGTTTCTACTATTTTTTTTTTTTTTTTTTTTTTTTTTTTTTTTGGTAGCTTCCTGCCAAACAGGCTAGTAAGTGCCATCCACATTCCCCCACGAGGAGGGCTTCCCCAACTTGTGGCTTGAACTAAATTCAGAAGAGCATGGTAATCTTGCTTTTTCTGTCTTGATTCCTCATCTTGCTTTCTTCCTCGAGGAGGATCTTAAATATCTAACTAGAGTTTTCTTTGGCACAATCTGTTTTGGCATGCTCACTGGGGGCTTGTTAAGTTTTGTAAAGCCACTTTGGAAATGTATTGTGAAAAGCATACTTTGATTCACATAGAGTAATATATAAATAAATGAAAAGGTATTTTGCTTGCCCTTTCCCTGAACATATCGTGACAGAAGAATCAACTAATGCAAAAGTGTTGACCGTGATAATTTGGATATGGAACTTTTCGATTTGAAAGGACTTCCCTTGGAGCCATATAAGAGCAAATCAAGGATGAAGATGTAATCCTTATGTAACTTAATAAGATATAAATTGCAATAGCAGAAATGTAACATTTCACATATGAACATTAAAAATAAAAATTTTTCAGTTATTTTAAATAATAATAATATTTGCATTTTCTTTTGTTTAGTTTATTTGTTTGAAAAGCCCCTAATTTCCACATTAATCCAACATTATATTGGTCATAATAACTGTTACCCAAAGTTTGTTGTGTTTAGTCACAAGATGGCAGTAATGCTTCATTATTGCATTTTTAGGATTCAGCAGAATTCAGTCACGTTATACCTTGAGCCAGAAAATATATTTAGTGTGAACATTGATTTAAGCAGCTACATACCTGTCTGTATATGTTAATTTTAAGACAGTCTTGATATAATTTCATAATTTATAAATCATAAACATTGTATAGCTCTATGTGATGTAGTTATTGTCATATGTGCTTATAAAGCAAACTATAAATGTAACCAGAGACTGTTTGGCATAATGAACTAATAGGAAAACTTTTTACATTTGTGTGTGTTTGCATCATCTTTTCAGTCAAATTCTTAAATTGATTCATTCAATTAGAATAATAAATGAAATCAGTATTGAAAAAAAAAATTATCTGCAGAGAAAACACAGAAGCTGCATTAGATGCATTTACACACTGTTTAATGCAGGACATTAATATTTACCCTGCAGTTAAAAATGCACTAATACTGTTTTGATATTTTAAACATAAAATGTTGAATACTGATATTAGAATTTATATATATATATATATATATATATATATATATATATATATATATATATATATATATATATATATATATACAAATGAAAATCTACTTCAAATGTGAAATTAAAACTGCCAGTAGGTGGCAGCAAGTGACTGATAATAAGTGAGTCATTGTGATTGAACCGAATCATCTAAATGGTTGATTCATTCAGGAAGGAAATATCATGGTTATGTTCCACTCCACTTTTAGACATGCACTTGCAAACTTCCCTAGGCACTTCCCCTCGGGAGAATCCACTCCACCGTTCTGAAGTGCGTTCCACTTTTCCACTTCCCAAAGTGGACTAGGAAAGCTTAATGGAAAGGCCCTTGCTAGACCGCTAGACCACAATTCAACATGATTATGATGTCATCGCAGATAGCGCTTCATTTATCCTCACCCCAAAGTCTATAATCTATATTATAAATAATATACAATAAACCTACTGAATAGCTGATTCTAAGTGATCAAGAGTTAAGGACATTCCAATTCAGCCCATTAGCCTGATTCAGAATGGTTAGCTCATATTAATGTTTTCTAATTTGAGTGGTACAGGTAGGTTTTTGTGGGAAATTCGAGCATGGCACTGCGTCATTACATTATGTAAACATAGGGTGAGGGTGAGTAAATATTCAGCAAAAGGTTTCATTTGACATTCTGATCTGTAGATATGATGCCTCCTTCACGTTGTAGATATGTGCAGCTGTACCAGTAAATGATATTTAAAAATGATTCAAATCATATAAGTACAACTACTTTATAGCCATTTTAATTTGAAACATGGCAATAAATTACTTATATCCATATTATTTTGTGTAAATGTGCGAGTGTTTTGAATAATTGAATGACTGTTCATGCAAACCCCATGATTAAGTTTACAGTTCCATTCATTATGTAACCTAATTTTATATTGTTGCCACATAGCTCCAGCAGTAATAGACAGTTCCACTTCTGCATATTCAAATCCTTTTCACGCACAGGTCTCAGTATAGTAAGCTGCCCTTTTGTCTTTAATGATTAATTTGATTAAAGGATGTTGCTTTTCTTATCTCCGAGCATGAATTATAAATGCATTGTTAAAATGTCCAAGAGCATCTTTTCTTGAACTTCTTCACTGCTGCATTTTGCATGTTCATAATATATGTGTTATATATATATAACTTTTGATACAGAAATTGTATGTGTGTTCAGAGTGAAAAGTTTAAACCAAGCTACCCCAGCTTCCTCAAAATCCTTAAGAAAGGATAGCGTTCACATGAGACAAAAGTTGCGAACTTCTTCATAAATGCCCACAGCACACACAAAAATACAAAATAGTTTTTACCAGCACCAATATCAAGGTGGAGATTTATTAGAAGAATTTAATGGTGGTTAGGCTGCATGAAATCATTGAGAGGCCATAAACTTTAGTCAGGACAGACACTATATTGAATATTACAAGGATAAAAAAGGAGTCCTGAATCTCATACTTTTCAAAACATTTTTGAGTTTGTGTCTTCTGCAAAGGGTTTTATTGGAAATACATTATGTTAGCTGAACAACTGTAAGGTTAACCACTGTACAATCTATTCAACACATGTAACTTGTATTCTTTACAGCCTTGTATTCTTTCCTGTCAAACATTAAAGAGGTAGTTCTTGCCATTACTCATATTGTTCCAAACCCTTCATTCTTATTTGGAACACAAATTAAAATATTTTTGATGACATTTGAGAGCTTTCTGACCCTCCACAGGCAGCAATGTAACTGAAATGTTCCTTGATCCAGAAACATAATAAGGACTTTATAGGTCAAATAGTTATTGTATGCACACACATGCATCGTGGTGCTCTCATTAATGCCAGAAGACATTAACTTGGGGAAGAAGAATTGTTGAATAAAGAATTTTTGTTTTCTGTGTGCACAAAAATATTCTCCTAGCTTCATAAAACTACAGTTGAACCACTGATGACACATTTCACATATTTTACCAATGTCCGTACTACCTTTCTGGGAACATTCAGTTGCATTGCTGTCTATGGAGGGTCAGAAAGCTCTCAGATTTAATCAAAAATATCTTAATTTGTGTTCCCAAAGACAAACAACGGTCTTATGGGTTTGAAACGAGATGAGGGTGAGTAATTAAAGACAGTAATTGTTTGACAAACTAATTCTTTAAGTTTGGAACTGACTAAAATGCCTATGACTAATTTGCTAAGCTAATTTTGGTTAAAAAAAAAAAAAACTTTTTTTTAAAAGTAAATTTTTGGGGTTACCTCCCCAAAAATTCTTCCACAGTAGAAATATCTGTATTTCTGTTTGCACTACGGTGAACTAATATGCCTATGTGTGTAAAATCCAAAATAAACATCAACTCAGAAACTAGGACAGGAAATGAGTGATGTAAACTGTAGCAACCCAACCAAAGTTGTTATTTGTGTGTGTGTGTGTGTGTGTGTGTGTGTGTGTGTGTGTTTGTATACCACTTGGTGTGAGTTTATCTGAAACATACGTTAATGGAAGACTGACATATATATATATATATAAAAAAGACCATTTTTATATTTTGCTCTGACTGAGGATTAAAGTATTTTGGTGGACGTGTGAAATCAGCATTATTCACTGACGAAAATGAAGACGAATGTTTACGTAGACAAAAAAGAAATACCACCCACCAACATTGGGTTGAGTTAGGGGTCAGAGAAGAATTAGGGTGGAAAATATTCGTGTGACTTTATTGGTGCAATAAATAAACAATTATAAATGATCCATTTAAATGTAATTTTTATCATATTGTAAATAAGAAGTTTTACATAGATCTGGTTAACTTAACGAGGTACAAAAAATTGTATTCATTTCACTGTGAATGTTTTGTACCACATATTTAAGGAAAATAGAGGATGTTGGTATGTGGTGAGGTTGAGAAAATGTCATTCAATGTTTTTGCTAGATACTGTGCATTTCTAATCGTTGTTAAATTCAAATTATATTCTTTGAACATATATTCTCTACAAAGACAATTTTACCACCCACATTATCTGCCACCTACATCCTTATGTATATTGCAGGCTGCTGTATGCTTGCCACATTCTCCGCATTTTTTTATAGACACGTAACTTCATGGTATACACAACAAAGTCTAGCAAACCACCTGTAGCGGCTAAAAAGACACTTTATGTGCTTGTGGTTACGTTGATGATATCCTGTTCTGAAGCTCAGGTGAAATTAAAGCAGGAAAAAGAACACTACTGCCATGTGTGTGTTTAACACCCACATGCTCCCATCAAACATGTGCTGCCATGCGCTTTTTGGTCCCTGCTGCCCACACAGAAGAGTGTGACGGTGAAGTCATCGCCATTTCGTAGTTACACTGTTTCAGTTGATACGTCTCATATGTCAGAGCTACAAAGAGTGAATCAAGTGGCATGCCATTCTGAGAAACACTGAGATGTGATTTCTGATTATAGATAAATGACTTCTTGTTGTGGCACCCAGTTGTGCATTCCCAAGGGTTGATAACTAAATGGCAAATAAGATCATCAAAAACATTTTTCGCACTTTTTTTAGTGTTGCGTAGGCAGCTGGAGATGATAACTGAAATAAAACGTAACAGCTCGGAAATGAACTCTTTAATTGATATTCAGAGAAAGTTGTTTAGCACAATTGACAGCTACATGGGTTTCAAATTCCCAAATGGAAAATGCCGTTATAGGGGTTTCTCGAAATGTAACACACACTGTGAGCATTTTTTAAGCAAAACACAGTATTTACACAGCAGCTTATGGAAATGTCAATAGGTATTAACATACACCTACATAATAACTCATTCTTACTCAAAATGGTCTTTTAGCCTCCTTGACCTTTATGTGGGACTTTTCCAATTAATTAATTTTCTTAAAGGCTTAGTTCACTCTAAAATGATAATAGATAAGTTCTGTCATTATTTACTCGCCCTCAGGGGCGCTGCACAAGATCCCGGGCCCTATGCATTGGCAGTCCTAATGGATTTGGAACAACATGAGGATTAGTACATGATAATAGAATTTCCCATTTTCGCTTTAAGCCTTTCAATTTCATTTGACGTCAAAGGCAGGCCTACAAGACCAAGTAAAAATATTCAAATCCAATAGCATATTAATCTCAATCTCTCAATTTTGAAATATATTACAAAAAAAAATGAGCCTCAGTTATAAATGCATATGAGTGACAAATGCATGTTAGTTTCATATTAAAATTCCTAATGACCACCAAAAAGCAACATTATATCAGTGATCTTAAGTCAGATATCTTAAATTCACAGAAAATGTGGTCAAAAATCCCAAGACAAAATAACAGATACACCATCAATGATAAGAAATTGTATTCCATATGCTCAGAAATAAAAAGTATGAAACTCTGCACTCTACAGCTATCTAACCAAATTTTCACACGTGTGCAGACATTTCCTCTGCAGTTTGCACCATCATATTTTTCTTCACATAATATTGGCCCTCATGTGTTACTGCTGCTGTTTTCCTGCATGCTCCTTGAGGATGCTGAAACGGAAAGGTAGCTCTTAAAAAGACTCATGACTCTCTGCTTGTACGTTTTGATGGCAAAAAAGTAAATAATAGGGTCAAGGCAGCTGTTAAAGTTCATCATGGAAACGGTTACCTGCAGGGACATTTTCAAAGTCTTTAAGTCCTCACAAGTGGGCTCATTGTACAGCCTTCTAACTGCATACTGAATGATGTTGATGTGGTAGGGACTGAAACACACGCCAAAGCTCAGCAGAATGAGCAGGATCATATTTTTGGCCCTGCTGTTGCTGCCAGACCTGCTGGTCACCGGGTTTTCCTTGGCCGTCTTGGAGAGCTTGTAGCTGACCTGACTGTAGCAACACAGGATGAGTCCCAATGGAATGCAAAACCCAATTATGCAAGCAAACAGGAGAACGTATGCCATCCCGGGGCTATCAAAATTAGAGAACTCCATGCACGTTCGATGACTGGACCTGTATTCCATGGTGTTCTTCATGAGCAGAGGAGACGTCTCAAGAAGCACCACCACCCATACCAGAATGCAGATACCTCGCACAACTTTGTTTTTCCTTAGTCTTTGACATCTCTGACGGTGCAGCATGGCCAAGTAGCGATCTACACTGATGCAGGTCATGAAGGCGATGCTAGCATAGGTATTGCTGTAGAAGATCATGGCAGTCAGCCGGCACAAGAAATCTCCAAAAGGCCAGTCGAAGCCTTGGATGTAGTAGATGATCCTGCCGGGAAGAGCCAAGGTGAAGAGGGTGTCGGAGATGGCCAGGTTGATGATATACATGGTGGTGGAGTTCATCTTCTGCTTTTTCTGACAGGTGATGCAGAGGACCAGGCTGTTACCTGCCACGCTGATGATAAAAACCAGGCAATAGAAAGTGGGAAAGATGATCCGCGCAGACTCCTTGTAGATGAATACATCACAAGTCTGGTTTTTGGAGCTGTCATTCATTGGCATTGTCTGTTGTGGAGTTTGATCTGTCATGTTTCTGAGACTGGGGAAATACAAGACTGTTAAAAAAACCTGTTTAGGAGGAAATAAATACCACAAAAAGTTTAATAAAAACAAAAAATCATAGTATTACAAAAATATATATATAATTTATAATACTGTAATTTTTTTATAGAAAATCATTTGTTATCCAAAAGATTTCACATCAGTAAATCACAATAATTGTCTGATACTCACAGCAGGTTTGATTGTCTCTCTCTCTCTTTCAACCTGATGGTAATGTGACTGAGTTAGTAAGCGTTTTGCTCAATTACTTCGAAAGAAACCCACCCCCTTAAACCTGATTGGTTAAGATCAACTGGGGTTAGATAATGTATCCTGTATGTCTCTGTTAGGGTGAAATAGGCATGAAAAAATATATATATATTTTGCTATGCCCATTTAACATCTTGTTTTTTATTTGTTCTCTCCAGTTTTAATAACTGTCGTTTATATATTTTTATTAAACCTATATTATACAAACACTGTTTGCCATCAACACATTCCAAGAAATTCCAGCTAAAATATACTAAATGTTCCAGTGGTCATGTTAACTGTAGTCTTAAAAGTCTCAATGTATTCAATCATTTTTCATTACAAACAGTCAGAAAAACATGCTCCGATGCCTGTGATAAAACATACCTCTTTTTCTGGTTATAACAGCTCACATACACCACAAGCTCTTATTTTTGCAGCACTGACCCAGTTAACATGGCAACAAATATGTTGAGGTACTTTTGCAGGGCTTAACAACATCCTTTTTCAAAACCATCATCAGGATAAATGTAACACACCCCAGGCACGGGAAGCACACATATTGGAGATTGCTTTTAGACAGAACAACAGAAGTCACTTTAAGCATCAAGTTTAACTGAAAACAAATTATGCGTGGTTGTGCAACTTTGATTTAGTATGAAAACACAGGTAGTCTGCAGTACCCAGCGAGCAAGTCAGGCTGCCGATAACATCTGTGGCTTATGACCGCACTGTGCCTCATCCTCATGTTCGATACATGGCAGCAGTTTCCCAATCACTTGGTTTTCTGTTGATGAAAGTAGTAAAAAAAAAAAAAAAGAACAAAAAGCACTGCCATTCATTTCACAATAATGACAAACGTGAAGGAATGTGCAAGAGACGTTCACTTAAAGATATCCCTGTGGTCTTTATCTTGCACAGAGCCTGGCACTATATGCGCTTTTACATATTTTCTTTTTAACATAACAGCAACTGCTGTGCAACTTGCTACAGATTATATCAACACATTTGCATTAGTCATTATAGATATTCATAAGACTGTAGTTGTTGAATACTTTACAACAGTGGTCAGTTTGTTAAAAGTACTAATCCATGAATGCATGGTATCATAAACTAAAAAATTACCAATAATTTTTTAATCTTGTTTAATGATTAGATAAGCATGTTAGAGTGGGTATAAAGATTGGTATATTATTTCTGTGGCCTCTGAGGCAGTATTACAAAAAGTAATGATTGTTTCCATATGTGTTTCCAAGAACACTTTTCTAATTGTTCTTATAAAAAGCTAGTCTCAGTCAAAATCAATGACATTAGTTCAGCAAAAGACATGTCAGGCCACCGACACAAACAATGTGCCACAAAACCACAGTGTTCACACTTTTCGGGACAAACTAGAGAGACAACTAGTTCTCTGCATATTTGGCTGAGACTGTAGAAAGCACTGAAACACTGAAAATGTATACACTGTAAAAAATCCAATTAACAAAATGTTGGAAGGACAAAATTATTTAAATTGAGCTAATTTTATTGCTTAGGCTTAGTTGAGAGGACATATTATCTTAAGTTTACACAAATATATTTGAAAAAAATTGAGTGAATGGTTATTTTCAAATCTCGCGGTGCGAGCTCCTCCTCTGACTGTGACGTTTCCTTTCCAGGCCCTGACCACTGCTTGTTTCGGCCGAAACGAGCGTCCGGTTTGGGGCAGGGCGTCACGGTGGGCTGTCTAGCCGGTCCCTGATCCTGTCGATGTGCACAAGAAGAGTGGGACCTCACAGACAATGACTGAAGTGAGTGACAGGGTATCACATGGCTCATCGCCTTGGCACGCTTCTGCATCTCAGAGAAATGATCCGTGACCGGCGTCCTTCAGATCAGCTAGGGAAAGCCACAGGTGCATGTTAAGGATGACCATGAACCCCATGGAATGGCCGATGGCTTGAGCAGAGCGCTTAGTAGCCATCAGTGCAAAATCAATTGCTGCGCGAAGATCCCTGATGACGCCAGCATCGACTGCACCGCTGACGAGGGATTGAAGCAGTTTCGCCTGGAATACCTGGAGTATAGCCATGGGGTGAAGAGCAGAAACTGCCTGGCACATGTGAAACTGTCGGGCACAGGTGCGTGGCAACAGTCTCCTCAATGGGGGTCATGCGCACATACCTGTGGGCCTCTGCCTCATCCACGTGCGCGAACAAGGCCTGCGTGGCAGAGTGAGTGCTCGCCGATTGAGGTGCAGCCCACGATTTCACCACGTGCTCGTGCACATCTGGGAAGAATGGGGTTCTTCTCCTCGATGCGACCTGGCGGCGACCCGACTGAGGACCCTGACAAGCTCCTCAAGGAGGTCTGCAGGGCCCTCTTGGTCAGGGCGGTTCGGCTGAGACGCCCAATCATTTTCCGACGCAGAGAGCGGAGAAGCTATCATCCGTGAAGTCGACAGCGATTAACTCATGCTCGCTGTTGCCCGAGCAACTTCTCTCCTGGCCCTGAGTGCGCACACTGGCAGCTCGGTGCAGTGGGTGCACGTGTTATCCGTGAGTGCCGGCTCGCCATGGGCGAGGCCCAGGCAGGTGACACAGAACTGGTGAAGGTCGGGCGGGTCAATGGGACCTGCACAAATCTGGCATATACGTCAATAGCTGAGGTAATGTTGAGTTACCACCTCGATAAGGGAATCAGTCTCCTCTTGGCTTATTTTGAAATCCCCAAAATGTTTTCTTTGGAAATCCTTGTTTTGTGCTTCTAAATTGTACCCAGCATTATGTTTTTTTTTCTCCCCGCTTTTACTAACCATGCAGCGCTGACTAACTACAACATCCGCTTGCACGTCTTCCGATTCGCAACAGTCAGCAGAAGTGTGAAAAAAAGTGTTATTAGGTTTGAAATCTGGATATTTAACTTACAAAAATGCATGGATTCGCTACAGTGGGCCTTTATTCATTCCCCGGAGTGTGAGGGACGTTTTATTACAAATGTGCACACTTTATTTCACATTTTCTGAATTTTGACAACAAACACCCACTTACCCCCGTTGAAAGGCTTGGAAGAGCAAGGACAATATTTAATAGAACTTGGATTCGATTATTCTGAAAGAAGAAAGTCACATACACCTAGGATGATTCAAGGGTGAGTAGAAGATGGACAAATTTTCATTCTTGGGTGAACTTACCCTTAATGTTAAAAGCTGTGTTACTATAATTAATTTTTATTTAATTTTGGCCTGTTTTATGATATTTTTGTGTTTCCGTGATGATAACAAATATGAAGAAATCGCGCAGTCTCTATCTTTTATAAGCCAATGCTAGGCTCTTTTCTAGTAATGGGTCGTTTTTTTTTAACGATTCGTTCATTTTCAACGAATCTTTAATGTAACTCGGGAAGATTAAGTCATCTCTGGGAGTGATTCATTCAGTCACGTGTTCGCAAAATTCTATAGGTTCTGTACTGGAATTAGTCTAATAGTTCAGCTGTTTCAGTCAATGCAGTCTGAGCTGGAAAGAGAATTTATTAGTTCATCTCATGAGTCTTCAGGTTTTTCAAGTCATTTGTTCATCACGTGACAGACCTATAAGTGTAACCAATGCGGTCTTAAGCCGGAAAGAGAACAGATTAGATCATCTCATGAGTCTTCAGGTTTTGCGAGTCGTTCGTTCATCACGTGACAGACCCATAAGCTTTAATCTATGCAGTCTAAGCCGGAAAGAGACTTAATAATAATAATGACCAACCTTTTTATTATCTTTGTTACAACATTCAGTGTATGGAAAAATAACCATCATGACAGAAATTCACACATTTATAAACTGCAAGAAGTAAAAAGTTACAATTTGAGGCCAGAAACTGTACTGTACAGAACTTTAAGAGTAAATAATAATTATAATAATGATAATGATGATGATGATAATAATGACTATGCACCCGTTTGTAAGGAATCTTGTAAATTAATTTCTCAATCCAATGCGGTCACATCACGTGACAAAAGAACGAACGATAGGTTAAAGCCTTTTATACAGTCTTTTTTTAGTATTATTAAACAATTCAAACATTAAAACATGCAGTACACTTAAAATCATAAAGAGAAAAAAAATGTGTTGCCAGGGTAACGACTAAGGTTACGTATGTAACCCTGGTTCCTCGAAGGAACGAGACGCTGCGTCGAGAACGTTTGAACGCGTCCAGCATGACGTCTCTGAATAACATGTATAATCAGTCCAAAGGAAGGGCGAGACGTCATAGGCGGGTGATGTCAGAGACCAGGAAGCATAAAAGCTTGAGCGGCGAAGACGGTAATCAGCCTCAAGGGATGAAGCAAGCGCCAGCCAGAGATGCCGGAAGTGTGGCACTGCGACGCAGCGTCTCGTTCCTTTGAGGAACCAGGGTTACATACGTAACCTTAGACGTTCCTCTTCAGGAACTCGAGCTGCGTAGAGAACGTTTGGGGAACGAGAATGCCCATGCCGCCAGAATTTCAAATCTCTGCCTAGTGTGGAAGAGCACAGCTAAAGCAAGAGAAGGAGAAGGAGCCTGACAGAAATCGGGGACAACCCGTCCAATGGCCAAACTTCAGAAGGAGTGAGTCTTGACCCCCAGGAAAGGGGAGATCAGAGGACTCGAGGCTTAGGATAGCATCCTGATCACCGCTTAGCATAAGCTTCTTCTGACTGGAGGCCTAGCCTCAGCGCACCATGGTGGAAACATGTAACCAGAGGGTTTCTGCTCACTGACTGGCCACCAAGAGGGGCGCGGTAGGCCACCATGGCCGCCACGTAGACCTTCGGGTGGAGTGGGTCAACCCTGCGAAGAGCCTGCAGGAACTCCAGCACTGTACCATCCGAGCAGTTAACTGGGTCGAGCTGGCGGTCTCCGCACCAAGAAGTGAAAAGTTTCCACTTCAAGGCATAAAGTTTCCTCATTGAGGGAGCTCTGGATTGGAGAATGGTCTTACACCCTTGGTTGAGAGATGGGAAGCTAAGAGTTGTGCCTCCTCAGAGACCACACCAACAGACTCTAAGCTCCATGCGGGGGTGCACCTTCCGCCTGCGAGAGGAGATCTCTCCTGACAGGAACCTCCCATGGAGTGCCGTCAAAAAGAGAAATCAGGCCCAGGTACCATTCCCGGCCCGGCCAGAACGGGGCTACTAACAGCAGCCGGACTCTCTCCAGAACTCCCGAGAGCAGAGCAATCGGGGGGAAAATGTACAGATGAAGCCTTGGCCACGTCTGTACCATGACGTCCAGCCCCAGTGGAGCTGGATGAGTCAGAGGAAGCCAGAGGGGACAGTGCGATGTCTCTGGAGTCGAAACAGATCCACCCGAGTCTGTCCAACCTCTCCAACTCTGCTTCATCACCTTGGTGTGAAGCCGCCATTACCCGGGCCTCGGCCCCTGCCTCAACAGGATGTCTGCTCCAATATTAAGATGCCCAGGAATGTGAACTGCTCAGAGCGAGAGGAATTCGTCCTGGGCCCCAGAAAGGATCTGGTACGCTAGTTGTATAAACTGCGTGAGTGCAGACCTCCTTGGTGGTTGATGTAAGAGACCATCGCTGTGTTGTCGGTGCAGTGACCTCTTAGGTCTAGGAGAAAATAACGAAGTGCACGAAGCACGGCCAGCATCTCCATGCAGTTGATGTGCCATGTCAGATGGCGACCACTCCACAGACCGCGAGCAGGGTGGCCACTCATGACCGCACCCCAGCCGGTGAGGGACGCGTCCGTCGCTAGCATCCCGCGGCGACAAGGACCTCCCAGCACCGGCCCTGAGACAAGAACCAAGGCTTCCTCCACATATCCAAGGCACGTAGGCAGCGCCGCGTGACCTTTAGCATGCGAAGTGGGTTTCCCCTCAGGGAGAATGCCTTGGTCTTGAGCCACCACTGTAGGGGTCTAATGTACAGCAGGCCAATAGTATTCACATTGGACGCAGCTGCCATCAGACCCAGCAATCTCTGTGACTGCTTGACAGTGAGTGACCGGCCTTCTCTCACTATCGCGACTGCAGTGAGGATCGACTCGATCCGAGCAGGTGACATACGTGCCTGCATCATGGTCGAATCCCACACCATGCCCAGATAAGTGGTTCTCTGAACTGGAGAAAGCACACTTTCCTTGGTGTTAAGTCTTAACCCCAGCTCTTTCATGTGAGCGAGAATGACACCTCTGTGCCCAACTGTCTTCTGCTCAGATTGAGCTGATATAAACCAATTGTCAATGTGGTTGAGTCGTGAAAGTGTGGGGTGAGAGTGCAAGGCCAGTGGAAGATCCGTATTGGTAGGCTTTTGGCCCCAAAAGCAAACCTCAGGAACTTCCGATGAAGAAGAATGGAGATAAGTGCATCTTTTGATAGATCGTGACACACCAGTCCTCGGGTCATAATATGCTTGTGTAACTGGTGAGCTCATCGACGCCTTTCCACACCAATCTCCTCAGAGAAAGACAGGCAGTGCGTCGCGCCCTCTCATCGGAGAGAAAGTACCGCAAACGCGGGCTTCCGACCCCCGAGAGCGGGCGCCGGATCTGGTGGCTAAGAAAGAAGATAGGGACTTGCCTGTCTTACATTCCTCCCAGCAGATCCGAAAGCGAATCCCGCGAGCACAAGCACTGCTTTGCCTTGGCGAAAGCGCGGCTGGCACCGCGAGAAACACCAGTGAAAGCTCTCTCCTCAAAGAGAGCCTTCTGAGAGTGAAGCAAAGGCTTGCATCGCAGTCGTCAACTCCCTCGAGAGCTGACACTGCGTGCTTCACTCTCAAGCAGACAACACACGAGCTGCGTGTGTCCCTACCCTTTTTTTTTTTTTTTTTTGGCAGGGAAAACACACAGCCTGAACGCTGCCTGCTCTCGCCCAAAACTTCTCTTGATTGAAGCTCTGACAATGGAGTTTATCAGTGGACAAACGACACTAAATAAGACTCACAAACAGATAGCGACTGACACACACACAGAGTGCTTGCTGAAGACACAAGGCTGATTACCGGCTTTGCCAATCAAGCTTTTATGCTTCCTGGTCTCTGACGTCACCCGCCTATGACGTCTCGCCCTTCCTTTGGACTGATTATACATGTTATTCAGAGATGTCACACTGGACGCATTCCCCAAACGTTCTCGACGCAGCTCGAGTTCCTGAAGAGGAACTCCTTTTATGCAGTCTATGGTCAAAGCTTATGGGTCTGTCACATGATGAAGGAACGACTCAAACCGATGACTCGATAGATGAACGAATCAATTCTCTTGCCGACTCAGACTCCATAGCTTAAAGCTTATGGGTCTGTCACTGATGAAAGAACGACTCAAACCCAAAGACTTGTCAGATAAGAGGCGAGGTGAGCTAATCACAGACAGAAGACCCAGGTAAACAATAAATTAATATTTTCTGTTTCTTATAGCATTATAGTTTTATATTATTTGTAGTGTGATCAACGTTTGCATATGTACTAGTAGACATGTTAGTGAACACGTAACATTTTAATTATATTTTGATAAAAAGTAACAAAATTACTCAAAAAAGATTTGTTCATTTTGCTGAACGAGACTCAAAGGTCTGAGTCTGTAAAATAATCCGAGCTTCCCATCACTACTCTTTTCAAATGGGCTGCATTACATTGCGTTTCTGTTCTCGTGAAGGCATTTCGGAGAGGATTTTGTCGTTCCGAATGAGATTAAACAACTAAATCCTTTCAAAAGGCTCTAATCAAAGCAGACTTCATCTCAGTCAGTTCCCTAGGTAGATCGTGCACACGAGTCCATTCACTACTAAAGAGACCATTGCATAATAAACATTGGGACAACTGATTAATAAATTTTTAACCAGTGTAGACATTTCCAGTGTCACTACTGGTATCTATCAACAATAGGCAGGAATATTTTGATATTATTTTAATGGTCGCTTAAAGATATTCCTGTTGTCTTTATCTTGCACAGAGCCTGGCACTGTATGCGCTTTTACATATTTTCTTTTTTAACATAACGACAACTGCTGTGCAATTTGCTACAGATTATATAAACACATTTGCATTAGTCATTATAGATATTCATAAGATTGTAGTTGTTGAATACTTTACTACAGGGTTCAGTTTGTTAAATCTAGTTTTTAGATAAGATTAGATAAGCATGTTAGAGCGGGTATTCAGATTGGTATATTATTTCTGTGGCCTTTGAGGCAGTTTTACAAAAATAATGATTGTTTCCATATGTGTTTCCAAGAACACTTTTCTAATTGTTCTAATAAAAAGGTAGTCTCAGTCAAAATTCATGACATTAGTTCAGCAAAAGACATGTCAGGCCACCGACACAAACAATGTGCCACAAAACCACAGTGTTCACACTTTTCGGGGAAAATCTGCCTACAAATGGCTTTGATATGCAGAGACAACTAGTTCTCTGCATATTTAGCTGAGACTGTAGAAAGCACTGAAACAATGAAAATGTATACACTGTAAAAAAATCCAATTAACAAAATGTTGGAAGGACAAAAATATTTAAGTTGAGCTAATTTTATTGCTTGGGCTTAGTTGAGAGGCCATATTATATTAAAGGTGCCATGTGTAAAAATTTAGGTAAAAATATCCAAAAAATTACCTACACGCATCAAAAGAATGAGAAGAAATAAGGGCGATGATGTCATTAAAAAAATGTCAAGTTATAGTGCTGCAGAGATATCAACCTTAATTAGCTTTAGCATTACTAGCCACGGCCCGACAGGTGTCGTAATACCAGTTTCGGCCATGGGAGGCGGTATGCGGGCAACATAACCACCAGCCAACCTGCAATACACGAATAACTCTTGTGGGCGTACTTGAACCTGATGTCAATCGTGTGGAAAGTACAGCCCACTACTTCATTTCAGTTCAGGGAAGAGAGCGGAAGAATGGCTGAAGCCCTTGGCAAGAGACCCCTTACCACCACCACCACCCACTACAGGAAAACAACCGCGCTCGGAATCACAAATCAAATCCGATAAAAAAAGAAGCCAACTGGAGACAACTGATGGATTTGAAAGAAATGAGGTTCGACTCCGAACTTGCAACATTTCTTTTGGATTGGTAAGTAAGATGCTATTAGTATTTCGCTAGAAGTTTGTTTTATATGTGTAACCGGTGGCTCACGACACCAGTTTTAAAATCACTTTTCTCTGCGTTGTGAAAACAGACACAGGACAACAGGCGGCGGTTTCGCTGGGGTTTACTCTGAGATCTGATGTAAAACAAATAAAAACAGCCTCTGAGTACAATCACCCTTATCTTGCTCTCTTCCATGCAATTACAATGCCAAGAGGAAGAGGAGGGGACATAACAGGAAATTATGTAGGCTCATGATGACATCACAGCAATAAAGGGGAAGCGTACTCAACACACTTAGGCAATCATATCAGGTTCGTGTGAAAAACAATTTTGTGAGAATTATAACAATCAATACATATGTTTTAACAAAACACTTTCTGTACCTGTTACATATGTTTGCGTATTTTTTTCGGGAAGTTATAACATAGAAATGTATCGAAGGCTGTTCGATAAACATGCTAATGTTAGCGATGGCTAACTGTAGCTGCGTTTGATAATTAGCTAGCTATAACTTACCCATTTTTTTATATCATAACTAACCTGCTCTGTCCAGTCTGTTGGTCTGAATGATTTTGACAGAAAGCTGTCTGTCAAATTAATTTAATTCAAATACTGTGTATATATGTAACGGGATAAATATAATAGATGAGTGTTCTTTAATTAAATCCTGCTGTAATGTGATCGCGCTTCCTATTGGCTGCGCTGGTGGCGCTATAGCGCACGGAGTTCGAAAGAACTGCAGCAGAGCTAGAGGGAACTGCTGTGGGTGAGTCGTTTCTGTTGCAGCTCCACATTAAAAGTAAAAATACTGGTTTTATATCGAATGTTAGAAGATGTATGTTAGGGATTGCACACAGTTGACATTAATTGATTTTTGAGTGTGTTTTCTGTTCGTATTTTTGGGTAATTTGATAGTTTTATTTCTGTTTGCACGAACTCCATTATCTTTTAATGTGTGCCATTTTTTCCATGTGCTCTCCAGAAAAATACTTAAATCATTTCTCAAACAGATGGAGCTGTATTAGCGTGACTCACAATTCTCTTCTTTCCACTGCTCTGTGTGCAGGTAATTTTCATAAAGCATTTAAGAATTTACATATGTTTAGAATGTTTATTGTAAACTGTATTTTGTAGAGCTCTCAATTCATTGTTTTACTTAGTTTTCCATTCAATTTTATTCTACTGTTACCGTAAAATGGATGATTATCTCAAATCATCCATATAAATCACAAAACATTACATCTAGAAAGAGTATTGGGAAAAGTGTGTATAATTTCCTGGAGAAATTACATTTCAAAATGTGTTTTACTTTTGTTTGTTGTTTTAAGTACAACAATTTGAGTAAACCGTTATACTGAGAACAGCAGAGCTATAGGGAACTGCTGTGGATGGAGCTGTATTAGCGTGACTCACAATTCTCTTCTTTCCACTGCTCTGTGTGCAGGGAAATAAAGTAAAATATCATCCACAATCTCAGTGTGTGTGAGTGCTGTGGAAGAATGGGGCAAACCGGGCCAGATTAACCAAAGGTCACATATACAACTCAAAATGTAATATGAACAATACGAATATGAACATATTCACTGGTAAAGGTGAAGGGGAGTAGCTTGAAGATGTCATGTTTCAAAATAACTTGACATCACCCAACATTCCTCCGGAGGCAAAACGTCCTCTTAGGCTTCGGCTATGGCTCTAGGGTTTTTGTGAAGGTAGGGGCGAAGCATAGAGACTATGCCGTTTCTCGTTTGTTACTCTAGAGTAGACCAATTCACTTTATTGAGGTATACTGCCCCCATCTGGTATGGAATGTGGAGTATGACTTGATTTTTTGCTAGACATGACGCATGGCACCTTTAAGTCTACGACAAATATATTTGAAAAACATTGAGTGAATGGATATTCTCAAATCTCACGGTGCGGGCTCCTCCTCTGACCCTGATGTTTCCTTCCAGGCCCTGACCACTGCTTGTTTCGGCCGACCGCAAGATGCTCTTAAACGCTCCAGTCACTCCCTCCGGCCTCTTTGGTGATGCCGTGGAGTGGTGGGATGTTTAGCCGGTCCCTGATCCTGGCGAGGTGTACAAGAAGAGCGGGACCTCGCAGACTTGCTCAAGGCCACCTCAGTCATGGTATTGAAGGTGGAGAGAGTGCTGCACATTCACTCTCTCCACCTACAATTCCTGCCAGCCTGAGACTCAAACTTGACATTGACAGTTTAAAAAAAAAAGGTTGCAACTGCTGTTTCATCACAAATCGAATGAACTGGTATTACATTTTAAAAGGCATAATTTATTGTCTTAAAATAATAATTTCAATTGTACTTTATTTTTCCATCAGGGTGTGGCCAAAGACTTCATTGGTGCTTTCTCATCATTACAAGTTTTCAGATGCTGGCCAGTCACTTCTTCCAAGGCTTCAAACACATGACCAGACTGCTGCAACTACACTGTGTGTGTGTACTTTAATCACTAAGACTTAAGGTAATATGTGTAAAAGTTTAGAGGGTTTACTACAATTAAAATGTGCTTTATTGTTCTCATTTGCATCTACGTCATTTGCATCTACGTAAATATTAGACTGTCTCATTCTTATTCCGAGGTCACTGTAGTTACCAGATCCAGTCTGTATCCAGATCAGATACGCCCTTGACAGCTCTGAATGTCAGCTGAGACAAGACAACTAGATGAGCCCCAGAGACCGATCCCCTCCGCCCACATCGCCTAGACAGCCATTGGGACATGACCACAGGAACCAAACCAGTCCTCTGCACAATCTGACCTGTGTTGCAGTCTGCAATTCATGAGTTCACACTTACAGATAATGTACAGGGTAAAGGTTATGCGTATTTGGCGTGCTGTCTGAGGAGAGGGCTCCAAGCGCTCCTCCTGAGTGTTCCTCCCTGTGCTTGGGTAGGAACAGGCTGAAGGTGAGGAGTCGGGGTGGTGGAGGGATACTGAAAGACTAGAGATAATGAAGGTATGGCTGCGTTGATTATTTATAGAGGTTCTCTCTTGGTGTAATTACTGATGATGGACTGGCCGTGTTAATTATCTGTGCATGCTCTTTCCGAAATTTGTTAATAAAACATTACTTAAACTGCTGGATTCATCTGGCCAGAGAAGAATGATGGAGTTTTGGTTCCTTCGACATATGATTTTTCTGTTTAATACTGGAAAGCTGCTTTGACATACCTGTAATCTGTAATAGCCTAGTGCTGGGCGGTATACTGGTTCTTACTGATTACCGGTGTTTATTTTTCTTATGATATGAATTTTTAAAATACCGCAATGCCGGTTGTTTAAATAATGTTCGGAATGCGTTTGAGAGGGGTCTCTTTTGATGTTGCACTGTGGCTAGGACACAGCTGTATGTTACTAAGTGTGAAAGTTCCGAGACTGGGCCGGATCTGGGCCAAAACTGCTTGCTGTCCGGATGTAGAACTTGTAGAACGTGATGACACAGAAGAACTCGTCCACAGTATCCACTGACCGCCACATCCACCGCCTGCTGCCATCATCTCCTGCGCCTTACACACACGAGTGCAACTTCAGCGCTAGATTTAGGCTACATCTTCTTTTATCCGCATGCATTTGAAAACGGCGTTTTCGTTTTAAAACGCTCTCCGTCCGCACTAGCGTTTTCAAGCGTTTTGCAAACTGTCTCATCGACACTCGAAAATGTTACATCATCGAAAATGTTACATTTCTGCGCATGCGCAAATCCTTGAAAAAGCTCACTGCAGATGATACAAAAGAACAGGCATGATAAATTTGTATTCAGTTCTTCTGACAGGATTATTTTATTTACGAAAAGATCCCACCATTCACTGACGCAACCAGGTCGCACACATGATTGTATGTCTGATCTAAAATGCAACTGCCTTCATGTTTTGTTGCAAATAGCAATTGCGAGTAAATTTGCTTTCACCTTTGCAGAACTGTGATATTAAGAGTGTACAAAGTAACACATCTGTAGCAATAGTGAGAAAGTGTATACTGCATAGCACATAACATTCACAATACAAACACAGATATCTATATAATATGCCTCAAATGAATAAAATTGCGTAATCGTTTTCAAAAGCCTCCGTTTTCACATTTATCCACTTTGCAGAGGGTTTTCAAAAAGCTCCATTTTCCTCGACTGAAAACGGATGGAAGGCCAAAAAGGAGAGAAAAAGATGAAAACGTATTAGGGTGGACAAGGCCTTACCAACTTTCAAACGCTTTTAGTGTGTTTTTTCCATGGAATATATATACTGACAAACATAGGGACTTTTTTTTGGGATGAACCTTAGCTATGATTTAGTTGGAAGATGTCGCCAGTGCTGCCCCGCGAGGTCTGACTGCCCTGGCGCAGTGTTGTCTCTCTCGCGGCAGAGAAGCATCGATTTCAACTGGCCCTACCATAGCCGACTCGACAATAAATGAATACAAAACACTGACTGACTGTTTGGAAATATAAATATGAGCATAGGTTGTCTGTTAATATTATGCTCCTTTGTTTGTTTGTTTCTCAGACGCAGGCAGTGCGCTGTATGAGACAAAAAAGTAGGAGGCTAGCCAAAACCACCGCATAGCCGCTCATAAATGAGGCAAACATGCACGAATTAGGGTTGGGAAAATAAACTGATGCATTACGAAACAAGAAATGATTCAGCATCGATTCTGAGATTTTCCGAATGCATCGCGATTCTTTCTTGAATCGATTCTGAGCTTAGCTTTGAACAGCAGATGGCACTGCATGCTTTAGAAACACCCGTACTCTACTCGTTTCCAAATCATTACAGACACTTGAACCTAAAATAATCATTCATAAAATTTAAAAGGTGAAGCGAATTACAAAGGTGTCCACCGTGGGCTGTGTTTACATTAATCTTGCATCATAAAAGCATTCTAAGATGAAGTGAAATTACATGACTCACAAGCACAAGCACCCTTTTAGCACTCTTCTACATGAGCATTTGAGTATGCAGATAAAAACTAGATTAGAGCGCCATCTGATGTTAAAATCTAAGCTCATAATCGATTCCAGAGGAATCGCGATGCATTCTGAAAATCTAAGAATCGATCCACGAATCGATTCTGCATCGATTTATCATCCCAGCCCTAGTGTTAATGGGTCATGTTTTGTCACTATTTAGAGTGGATTTTTTCTACAATCACTCATCATGAATAGGGTATTCAAAGTCAATCTACTGCAGTCTACATTTCCTCTCTCAATCTTGTAGAAAATTTGGTTTACATCCGGTCATGCATGCAACAGGAGAGCTTTGCAACCAAGTCATGAAGTGTAAGTTACAGATGGTTTTTACACTGTAATTGAAGTAAATGGTTTTCAAAAGCAGCGAAAGGTCACTAATCTTCACCAGTCAGTTATGATACAGTTCACACAGGTCACAACACCAGTTCCTCGTGTGGACAGCTTCTCAGATAATAGCATACTGTAGATCAGTAGATTTCACACTTCAGGATAATCATTGCAAAAAAAAAAAAAAAAAGGCTTATATTAAAATAAAAATATTAAATATGTAAAATATTAAATTGCATTTACTATAAGTAAATATGATGCAAGATAATTTCTTATTTCCAGAGAGAGAAAAAGAAAACAAAATTAAGTGCATTTTGCTTAAAACAGGTAAAATTAGCTGCCAGAGGGCTAAGTAAAATATTCTTAAAACAAGAGTATTTTACTTACCCCACTGGCAGATCATATTAATTATTTTAAGGAAAATGCACTTTTTGCAGTGATCAGACACTTCCTGTTGACAAAAAAAAGTGCCTTCTAACTACATGTTGCACAATTTTGTAAAATGTGCAATCAGCGTTGGCACTTCTCCTCTGTCTTTCAGTGCATGTGTGCAATGCAGGGAACAGTTGTCTGATTAGACTAATGCTGGACTAGACTGAGGTACAAATGCATTATCTGATTAAGCAAATAAATAAATAATAATACATTAAAAAATATGCCCAATCTGACCTTTGCATGACACTACATGTTATTAGTCTGACTTCAAAGTGCTTGTAACGTAGTGTGACAGTCATTTTACCACATCGGAATCTTGCACAGTGAATGTTGGAAATTTAGGGTGAAGCTCACAATGGACGGTTACTTGTAGTATAGAGTAGTGGGCGTTGACGGCACTGGCAAGTGACAGAAAGTGTTTTTGGATACTGAAAGTGATGACACAGCGTGAGATACACATGAAAGTCAGTTCTTAGGAGTCTGACCTTTTTCTGTTTTTTCAGAAAGGGGAGGGAGGTTCGGATGAAACTGATTTGGAGGGAATTAGGCATTTAAGTGCAACATCAAGTAAAACTGAAACAAGGCAGTCACCGACTGAAGTGCTGTGTTTACACCAAAGTTTAAATCACTTTGAGCTTGTAATTGAGTTTTTAAAAAAAGGCATTAATGTACTACTTTTCTTTTCACCTGAACAGGATTTCAAAAAAAGGTTTGCAGAAAGCACTCTAAGCAATTAAGAAAGTGTATAATTTAATTATGTTATTCTTTCCTGACAAAATGGGACTTTGCTCATAAAATGCTCCATAACATGTGACATGTAATCCTCCACATTTCTATTCGGGTATTATTTCGAATTTATATGCAGTTATCAGGGGAATGGTCTCAATCATCCACACAGGGGTCCAGCACCTAAGACACAGATGACAGTAATTATTAATGGATGTGAAAATGCCATGCCAAATGCCATGGCTACCAGGTGCCGGCTTTGTGCATGTTATTGATAGCAGTTCGTTTAGTCAGTTTAATAAAGTGCATGCAACACTGAAGATTAAGACTTCTTAAATCACCTCACTGTTTTATATACTGTGAAATAAAGCAGTACTTTCTTTTTAACAGTATAAAACCTGTTCGTTCTTTTCCTGACCACTAGATGGAACCAAATTCTACCAAATCCACTTAAAGGAGTAACTGCCTCATAAATCCATAAACGCATAAGTTGAATAGAAAAAATAGAATACAATATCATCATATACAAATACACAGATAATATATGCATGAATATGCAGTGATAAAGATATTAAGATTTTTATATGAATGAAAGTTCAATTTCTTATCTGCCTCATTTTAACCTCAATTTATTTTTATAGAAGCTAATATTCATTGAACTTGATTTCACAAAGTACATGTTCTTGGAACAACACCCCAATCATCCAATCAGAACTGAGGAATTAATTTACAGGAAATGACTGTTTTATGGTTACATCAAGCGTTCAGTGCATCTGCACACTTGTTATTCAGTTATCATATGCCTCTGATTTTTGGGATATGGGTAGGGTTTAGGGGTAGGGATCGGGATCGGGATCGGGATAGGGTTGGACTGTAATGTTGTTAGTTGTATGTTGTATGTAATACATATTAGTTGATTGATTTATGCATGAAGATGATCAAATTCGATTCACAGATCTGATTTATCAGTACAATTTTAGCAGAATTTCAGCAGAATTTTACTGTTAACACTATATAAGAGATGGCGAAAGACCAAATTGTCAGGTTAAGTTAAAGTTGCATGTAAATAAATGATTAGTACTTTTGAAAAATGTGTTGAAAACCATGAGATGAATACTGAAGTCATAGCAGTGCAATACAAGCTCTTGTTTTATTCTGCCAGATCTGGTCGTCTTGTGGGGGCTGACATGTTGAGATCAAATGACCAGCCGAATACATACAACGGGCTTTACCTTGGTAAACCCCCTATTATCGGGCTCTTTCACCATGCAGCTTTAGGAAACTAATCTATACTTCTAATGTAATGTTGCTCACACATATAGCCTGACGTGACCCATTTACATTCGAGTCTCAGCCCACCTAGGGTAATTATGATATATCTTTATATCTCTCTCATGCAACTGTTCTTTTGATCTTCGACTGTGAATTCATCCAGGCTGAATGATAATGATATGCTGAAATATCACTTTTTAGAGGCTCTCTGGGTGTGTGAAGAAGAAAAGAATGACTCTGGCGGGCTTTGAAGCTGCCCTGCCCCTTTCAGAGCCGTCATCTCTCCCGCCAGCCCTTTGTTGGTAGCGATGCTGGTTCTTTGTCAGTGGTCTCATGTGGCTTGTGTCCATTCCCATCATCACCAATTACACGTGGCTTTCTCGGACGCACATCTCTGGCGGTGTCACTCATTTACACTCGCGTGAAGACATTCTGCGTACCTTTAGCTGCTTGTCAAATTTAGCACTCCGTTTAGCTGCCTCCACTCTCTCGGGAACCGACACTCAGAGTGCATTTTCGAAAGGAAACAAATGTGTAACTAACACATACACGAAGACGGTGAGAGGTGGCAAAAGTGCCCTGCGTATATTTGCGTGTTTGAGTGCACGGTGATAAGGCCGCGGGCCCTGCGTCGCTGTGTTTTAGACTGACAGTGTCTGTCAGGCCTGGCTCTGGGCTGTGTGTAGAGTAAAGGCAGGTCTGCGCTTCTCAATTGCACTCAGCGGGGGACAAGTGCTCGGCTCTCAGGGACGCCACAGCCAGCTGGCTTCACATAGATGAGCCGTGCCCCGACTGTCTGCCCTGAAGTGTGTGTGTGTGTGTGTGTGTGTGTGAAAGAGAGAGAAAAACACTTCAGAGGGAGATAGAGAGCATTTTGCCTATTTATGTGTTTGATTTTTTTTCATTTTGTGTTGTAAAAAGTATTTTTCTAAATTTTTTGTAGGAACTACAAATGTGACAGGAGTGGATTCATTCTGGAGAGATCCTGAAGCTGTTTGCTTTGGTTTTGGTAGGTGGTTTCACAAAGTGTTGGTGGTTTCACAGCACATTCCATGAATATGGTGCTCTCCTGTGAATTCCACTTTGGTTGTGAGACATATTATTTCCGTTTTGGTTGTGAGACATATTATTAGATATTGTATACTTTCTTGTATGCATTTAAAAGTTAAGATCATACAGCAGTATCATAATGTGACATCTACTGAGTTGGAATTTAGTTCATAAAAATCATTTGGATTGAATACAGGTAGCTTTTTTGTTTGTTTGGTTTTACATTATATTTAACAAACGTTGTAATTGTGCTGCAATTAAAAAAAATAGAATTTGAAAATATATCTACATTGACTAGATAAACAACAGACAATATTTTGTATAATATGCCTGTGTGATAGAATGTAAGCGTTTATCTGCTGTGGGTTGTAGTAGGCTGACCAAGATCAAATAAATATGTATTTTTCATCAATTTCATCATTTACTGCATCCCAAAAGTTGCTCCCAAAATGTAGCAAACTGTAGCCCCTACTGAGTGACAGCTTAATTTAGGCAGCATTTGCCTCCCTGTTACCTTCTTCATTCTATCACATATTTTTTTATATTATCTATTTAATGTGTGTTTATTTAAGATTAAGTGTTAAATGTATAAAAAAAAATTTTTTTTTAAAGAGCTGCAGTTTCTATTTTGTACTCATGGTAAAAGTGCCTCACACCAACAGTATGAACACCAAATTCAAACAACTGCATCATTAGATCCTTAATGATTTATGTTGAATTGAGCAGAAGTCTCTCTCTCTCTCTCTGTGTGTGTGTGTGTGTGTGTGCGTGTGCGTGTGCGTGTGTGTGTGTGTGTGTGTGTGTTAAAAATTGCTCAGAGACATCCTAAAACTTGGGTAGAAGAATTTAAATGAAAACATTTTGGATTCATTTTTATTTTTATTTATTTATAAAAAAAATATACATTTTAAATACATACTTTTTATTTCACATATGTACAGGTAACTTTGTAATATATATATGTTTTGTTTATTTTTATTTTTTATTTTATACTCAACTTCTTCCATGGTCTTGATATTGATTTATGTAAGTGGAACTTAGTTTAGTTAGTTTAGCTATGAAATCTATGCAAATTTTGTAAGCTACAGTATAAAACCAATAACTGATCTCCGAAACTGCTTAGCTACTTGAGTAGTTTAAGCCTCTGAGTAGTTTACGATTATTAGCAGGATCCAATTTGATTTTCATTAAATAAATATAAAACAAATATGTAGGGAATCAATACTGATGCAGTTCTGTGTTTGAAGATGTTGTTTTGTACTTGGCCTGAATGGGAGAGACTATTTTTAGGTCATCTGAGGCAAAGCCCATATTTTGGATGTCAAGTTGGCTGTTTTCATATTGTTTTATTCACAGAGAGTGGACTAATTATTCCAGTGGGGCTGCGCTGCGGCTAACAGAGTGACAGTTGGCGTTATTGGAGTGATCAGTCTACTTCTAAGCCTCTGCTTTAGCCATTTGACATATATTAACAGTAATTGGTGCCACAGCCACAATGATGTTTTGTAAACCTTATGCCATTTTCCAGGAGGATGGCTAAGAGGAATGCACAGTGGAGGCTGGTCCGTAAAGACGTCTTCAAAGCCACAGAAATACACTTTTCTTCATGAACCTCTATGAAAACTTGTCCTCCTGCCTTAAGGTTGGTCACAACCTTTTTTTTTTTAATCGCACCAGCAATTATTGGTTTTGTTTTCCTGCAAAGAGAGCTATGTTAAATGCTGGATTTATCTATTCCAGTGGCTTCACAACTGGTGGATCGTTACCCAAAAATAGGTCATAGCTCTGTAATGACAGTCACAGACAATAATGGGAAATGCACACCATTAAGTGCAGCAGTTGTGAATAGCTACTGTAGGACAGCAAAATGAATATAGGAGAGAATACTTCCCATTTTAAATATTTATTTAGATCATCATGTAAGGCTGTGTATCCAATTATCCATTAAACTCTCAACTTAAGGTAAAAGAAAATTCAATCCACTTTTCATATGCATTAATTTATGATAATAATGTTGCTTTTGCAGTTAAAAGTAGCATTAATATATTTCAGAGGACATTTTTGCTTACTTGACAATTTACAATAGACAGTTTTGGTACTTGCCGTCAAATTTACAAATGTATTCTTAATGAAAGGTTCTACACTGGTTGTGGACCGGAAAAAAAAAGAAAAAAGAAAGAAAAATCTGAATACTAAGTCAGCATTTTCCCTCCTCATGTACTGTGTATATGTAAAGGGCACATTAGGTCAACATTAGCTACACTGTACAGATGTGACTGGGCCTCTTAAGGCTTGCGTGCAAATGCTCTCCGCTCTTATTTGTGTGTTTATTTTTTGTGAAACAAACGTAATGTACTCTGAGGTTATTTAATAGTGTAGAGAGGAGTTTCGTGGACTCCAGCAGGTTCTGCAGCTGCCAGACTGTACAAGCGTACGCATCGGAGAGATGTGTGGTGACAGCACGCCGCTCATTAAACCGAATCAGCATCAGGGGGGTGACAACTGGACGACTCGAGCCTCGCCCGGTCACTCGGCCACTCTTTGTGGTCTCCTTGCTGGTATCAGGTCAGCAGCGGGCATGGGTTGTACTCTCCGGGCTGTGCTGGTGATATCTATTTCAATCCACTTCACCACCTGACATGTGGAATTCCACGTGTGCCAGGGCGCTTTCAACACGGTCTTATGTTGCAGCATCTCCTGCGTCTAGATCGCTTAGCCTCCAACGGGCTCGCCCCAAGCCATAGCCAGTCTCATATGCAGAGGCTCAGACACTGAGGTAACAGATGTGTGTTGATCTATTCATAGGGTGGTTTATATAATTCTGTCCGTCTCGGAAGTAATGTGTAATCCCTTTTAGGCTTTGTGGGCCATTACAGATTAATGAAAGTGTTTCAGTTACTCATGCCATCGAAAAAGAGTGCAAATACTTTTGTTGTACTTTAAGTGTGTGAAAGCACTTCATGAATTCAATAAAACAAAGTTTATATCTTACATTGTGTGCTAATCAGATAGAACTCCATAAAGTAACGACAAATAAAAAGCTCTTATATATGTTGGAATTTCCCATGAGTCATCAATTCAAGTGGCTCTGCCCATTGTAGAATCTTAATGGTGCCCGTCCCAATATTATATAATTGAATTCACTTGTCCACTTGTCTATTTACATGACTAATTTTCTGTATTTCTTTTTTTTTTTTTCAAGTGGGCTGAAAAGACATTAAGTGTGTGAAGAACTTTTGATTAAACATTGGGACAAACTTACAACCTAGTGTTGTTAAAATTCAAGCTTTATGTACATATTTTGATTTTCTATTATTTTCAGAGCTTTAATCAAGTAAAAAAAAAAATGTTGCAAACATTTGACAAAATACACATACTTTTGTCTGCACTAAATAAAATGTGCAACACTCCAAATCGTATGTAATATCTAATTTCACTTAAAAGTTTTACTTGAATTCTCACAATAATGAGATACTTTGAGCGTCAAATACTTATCCAAAGCAGTATAAGAGACCGTTGGAATTTAGTGGGAATTTAGGACACTGAGTTTTGGGATATTTCTGAGCTGGGACAGTCTTGCGCAGTTACTGTTGAGTGCATACAAGTGGCCAAGACTGCAAGTGTGGTTATTGGGACAGGCCCATAGTAAACATCAAATCTGTTCTGATTGGCTGTGGTTTTGTTGCTTGGTTGTTGTTGTTGTTTTTTTTTTTTAATGCAGTTTCATAACAAGGTTCGGGAGGAGCACGTCAGATACTTAGCCTAATTAGCACAGGTGGAGCCACTTAAGATAATCAACCTTAGGGTATAAATACAGCTGAATTAGCCTACCTGTCTCCATTGACGGTTTATCAGCATCCCCCCTCCACCCCATCTCCTCCACTAGAGTTCATTTTACACTTTTACATATACGGGGGGTACTCTAGGTTCGGGCCATTCCCGAGCTCGTAGCCCCTTACCCGGACAGCACGCCAAATATGCATTATAATACTTCAGCTAATTATATGTAAGTGTGAACTCGTGAAGTGTAGATTTGAGAAAAAATTGCAACAACTTCATTGTCATTCCTCTTGACTAAAGCCCTTCCAAGTAACATCTTCTGAGGTTTAACCACATGATGTTGTGTTTTATATTATAAACAGACTTCAAAATGTAACATTTTTCTACATGCTGATATTGGAATGAGACTAAACCAGTACCTCATGTTAAAATAAACATTGCAAATTTTTAGACTAACCTAGACTTTTATGTTCGCTTTGCTGTTTCTGTGTTTGGGATAGCATACCGCTACCATATTCCTCATATTATTTCTGCAATATGATTTTTGTTCTGTATGCAGAATTCAAATTTTATGCATGCATTAAAAATGTGCATAGATACATTTGCCAAAATGTGCAGTATGCAATGTACAAAAACATTGTATCCCACAATGCAGTGCTCAAAGTGACCTTCCATTTTCACTCTAACAAATTAACTTTAAAGCTGCAGTCCGTAACTTTGTCGCTCTAGCGGTTAATAAACAGAACTGCGTGCATATTGCTGAATAATGTTGTAGCCGGAGTTACTTTTCTCTGTTTATGTCTATGGCGAATCACACAGGTACTGAGCTACTCCACAGTGGTACCTGCCCGAACCAGTCTAAATAGTCAGAATATAAAAACTTATTTTAGGTGTACTGTAGGGATTCAGGACAAGCCAAAAACTGGTGTATTCGCTTATGATATATATTTTTATTTTTCATAATACCAGACAAAATCTGCTTCTTGACTTCTGCCTTTTAAAAATGTACCCATTATACAAGTTAACTGTGAAGTTAGCAGTACGCTACTATTCTATTCCAGATCTCTGTTTGCTAGTGGACTCTAGTGCTCACTTTTTTTGCAGTGTGTGGACACTCACTGGCATTGATTGGAATGAGAGAAAATGGGAAGAAAATAAATGGTGCCAGATTAAACCCCATCTGCTAAGCTGCTAAAATTTTCTGAAGGGCAAATAGTAAGTGTTGGTGTACATTTTTAACGCCTTGTCAAACTTCTGCCTCCTGAACAGCCCTCAGTGGTGAAAAATGGAAAACAAATGTTCTACTGACAGCTTTCCTATGCCCAGGGTGGGAGGATATTTATATAAAAAAAGGTGCGAATATAAAGAGCTTTACAGACCGGCTAGTCAGTGCTAAGGGTGTATGAGGGGCTCAATCAAATTTGGTACCTTAAGCACTTTAAAGTGTTAATTATGTTATTTTATTAGCTGATGGATGGACACAATGAAAATACATTGGGATAGTGTGAATTGGTCTTTGTTTGGCTTGAGGAAAAGAAAAGCTTCAGTAACATGTAGGCCAGCTGGTGTAAAGTGGTGTACCTTCTAGGTGGAGCAATAGCAAAAAGTCAGTCTTTAATTTAATACATACTTTAAAATATTTTAGCATTAGGTTAACTTTTGTAAAGTTCTTAAAACTGAATGAATATTCATCTAATAATCTGCACATTTGAACACATCTATCATACAAATCGCATACATCCATCTTCCCTTGATATGTGGAAATAAATGCTAATTTGTTTTTATTTAATTTATTGCCAATTTGATTGTTCTTTCAAAGTTTTCTTTCATATAGAGTTGCCAAGTTAATATTAACAGTTTGAAAAGCAACAAATTTAGGCTTTTGCTCCTCTTGTCTTAACATAGTACCCTTGGTTTGAAATAGTTACTTGCTTGTGGTGTTTTTTTGGTGTTGTTTTTTTTTGGTAGAAAAAACTTTATTTATTTATTTATTCATTTTATAATTCATTTTAAATCCAAATATTATAATACTCATTATAATTATACATTTTATATCTATGTTTCTGCCACTGTTTGACATACTATAAAAACCTACCAATTAAACCAATTAACAGGTTCTTATAAAAAAAAAAGTTTTTTTTTTTTTTTTTTTTTTTTTTTTAAGCAGTGACTATATGCAGTTTTATACTTAAGCAGTTTCTGCTAAATAATCACAATTCTTGATCTGAAGACATGATGTTGCGTCAATTATATATTAATACATATGGAGCAGAATAAGCCCTCAATGGCGCCTACAATAATTAGACCCAATTTGTCACATGACCTGCTTTTATGTGTCCGGTGAATGGAGTAAAACCTGTTTTCAGCTTTCCCCTCATCACCGGTGTGTACTTGAGGGCCAATGTATTCACGCTTACCCATGGCTTGGCAGTGGGGCATGTTTCCTTGCCCCAATAATATATTAATAATCAGATACTGCCACCGCATGTCTTGCTGTCGCTGTTTGCTTGTTTTTATAGTTCACGGGTCAGTGGAGTGGCATTTGGTGCATGTCCCCTGTGCAAGTCATGTCTGTACTAACTAGCTAGTTGTGACCACTGTGAGGCCGTGCCGGTGACGAGCCGCTTTCATAATGTTGACTATGTAAGTGACAGGCATGATAGGGAAATGCTTATGCAAAACGGAATATGAATAATGGATGAACTCATATCAATTCATAGATCACATGACCATGGCATAAGCAAACATATTGTCCTTGTCTTTTTGATGAGAGGGGAAGGTCACCAGAGGAACAGAAAGGAAAGAAAAAAAAAAAAACGGAAAAGAGACGACACATGAGAAAAGTGAATTTATCTAAAGAGGAGGTCAGGAGAAATAAATAGAGGCAAGACAATTAATTCTATCTTAAAATATGCAATAAAATGAATGGACATTACAAATGCAGCATATGCTTGTTGACTTCAAACACGGCAGGTGCAGAACTGACTATTTTTCTCATTGCCTCTTTTATTTTCTGTCTGTTTGAAATAGGCCTGAACCTGCTCATTAATTTAGTTAAATGAGGTGAGAAAGTTGTTTTCGAGGTGGATGGGGGGGTTGGGCGATCTTGAAAGCATTTCCTGTGATTCTGTTAATGTGCAGACCAGGTCCACCAACCCTGCCTACAAGCAGCTACTGGGTCAACGACCACAGTCTCGCTCAAAGTCTTTACTCTACTCCATTTACTTTGGGCCTCTAGGGGCTAATGTTTTGTGACATTGCCAGTTATGCTCAAATCACTGAAGTTTGAACGGTATGCCTGGATAGATTTGGTGCAATAGCTTATATTTATTGGTATGCACAAGCCTAAAAACACGAACCCATTGATTTGAAGCTACCGTTATGCTCTAAAAAAGAGCAGATGTGACTGGCATCTCCGGCGCAGATCAATATCGTCGTCTTTGTGTTAGAAAAGCCCACAAGATACCTTCACAGGCATTTGTCTGTTAAAAGCACACATCTGAATTGTTGCTTAACCCAACCAGTGACCCTGCCACTTGCAATCTCCCCCCTCTGCCCAGATTCACCAGCGCACGATCCCCCTCGGAGGCTGGTGATACAGGGTGTGTCAAAAAGGGCCACTAGAACCAAACAGGAAACCTGTGATTCACAAATCCGAAGGCTCGCTCCGTGGCTGCTTACTCATCTGTTAAAAACAGAGTGATCTGGAAAGTTTGTATGGGAGGCCTTTTGACAGAGCCCTGCTGCTCTGTCAGTGCAGCACATGCTCTAGGCACTGGCATCCCCTATTGCCTTCCAGGTCATTGGGTAGCCACAGAGGGGGTCTGCCCCAAGCCCCATGACAAGTCTCTGATTCGCAGCTGGATCCGTAACAAGGTATCATAGTAAATGAGTCGGTAAAACATCACTGAACTGAGGAGCGTGACAAATTGCCATGATATCATTTGTAATACTTAATGTGAGTTGTGGAAGAACGTGGTTTAGCAATGACGGAATTCAGCCTCTGCTAGCGCCACCAAAACTGAGATTACTACTGATGTGAGAAGGCAACGAATAAATAGTCTCGGCATTGTGGTTTTACAGGTTGTAGGTGTTGTGTCCGTGACATGGGTTGTTTGTGACATGTTGCCCTGCTTTAAATTTGGGTTGGGCTCTTCATTATAAATGAACAGTGATAATGTCACAAATTGCTGCTGTCTTGAGTTTGGTCTTTACCACAGCAGAGCAGCACTGTTTTGACAGTTTTTAGAACCCCCAAACCGCAAAAAGCAAAAAAGGTAAATTCCAGATTAATAACTTTGAAACTCAGCTTTGCAGTTGCTTGCCTGTAAAAACACAGCAGTGTGAGGAAACCACTCTAGTGCCACTCTATTGCTACTTTCAGTTTTGTTTGTTTTTATTTTTTATTTTTTATTATTACATTAAATAACATCTTAATGTTAATCTTGTACATCTTTTTAAAATCCTTCATTTCTTTTAAATGTTATTATCTGTCTAAATTTGGACATACTTTATATATATATATATATATATATATATACACACACATATATATAGGAAGAGAGAGAGAGAGAGAGGAAAAGAGAGGAAAAGAGAGCATTGTTCTCAGGGTCCTGTGATTGTTTTCAGTTATTTCACATTATTGGCAAAGAAAAGAAAATATTAATTGCAGTTAATGTAAAATAACTGAACCTACACATAGGACCCTTGGAAAAATGCTCATTTTAGAAGAACATTTCAAACAGCACTTAGAGGCTTTTGCATCTGAACACAGGATATATTTAGTAAGTACATTTCTTTTCTTTCTTTTCTTTTCTTTTCTTTTTGTTATGAATGACAGAATGTTTAATTTATTCATATGCATTATTATTATTATTATTATTATTATTATTTATTTTAGCATTAACTTACATGTGTCTCTGAGAAAATGATAAAAAAAAAAAAACTTGGTGAAAATCACAATGGAGATCTTAGGTCTAAATGTCATGGTTTCATACCAAATCCAGTGACATTTCTGTGATGGGATGTACCCCTAGGTGAACGTTGCCAACACTGGGAAAGCATTGATGGCACTCGTAACGAATCTTTGTGATTTGCATTTATTAACACAGACTCTATAAAAGACATATTCAAAACCAATATTTATCATGTATCAAGGATTTTTTTTTTCTTCTTGTTTTTGTTGGATGTACTGTATATTATTTACTTATTCTTGTTTCTTCAAAGACTCCAGAGATGAAATACAGAATTGGTATCAATTAAACACAATTGCAGGTAATATTATTAAATCATATAGACCAAAATTCACAATATAATATGAAATTGAATGCAAATACAGACAATGTTTTTTATTTTATTTTATTTTATTTTTTACTTTAAATTCCAGAGTTCGATTATGACTTTTTTTCATCCATACATTTTGCCATCCATTTTTGTTCTTTAATCTCCCGCTTCAGGGTTGGCACTATTTCAAGATTTTCAATGAACCAGACATCCAAGACACCAAACCCTGCTGATTCATTGTCCATTTGCACCAGTGTAGACCAAAGAGAACAAAGACGGTCAAGAGCTCCTGTATGTATTCTATATATTCTAACATCAGTTCATAACATTCAGCTTCTTTCAATAGCCATTAAACACTTCCCATGATTTATACTGCCATTAAATAATGCTGGTGCTGTATCAGTTTTGGTATCAAGAGTGAAATGGTCCGATTATGATTTGTTGTGTGTATCTGAGCGACTTTCATCAGACGGCACACAGGCCCCCTTTTTTTGGGACGACCGAACTCTGGCTTCTTTCGGGGGCTATGTGGTTCCTATGGGGAGACCAGAATAGAAGTCGTGGATCTTGCTGTGATCCAAAGAAAGTGTGCCAAATGCTATCAAAACTGGATTAACAGACGACAATTGAGGTTGATGAAAGGCATTGAGCAAGAAAAAGGGAGTTTCCAAGTAACCCATGAATGGAATTTCAAACTATATGCAATATGTTTAATTTGAGTTCCCATTCTACACCTGTTATGTTGTGATATTGTTGCAGGCCATGTAGTCTTAGTTTAGTTTAGTATTTTTTGCAGTATATATATTAAAACATAGACTGCATTTCTCTACTGTCTTGGATATGCAATTTATTTCATACCTCATGTTGGCACTGAATGCTCTAATATGAGAGATATATCTTCTGACATTAAAAAAATATTTTAGATAGAATTTTAACATAATTTTTTTCCCCCAAATATAGTTTTAATTTTACAAAACAATTTATGTAATCTAGTGTGACATGGTTTGCTCATTTATTTTATATTCTAATGAAAATGAATGTTTCGTAGTAGTTGAAGTCGTTTCAGGAAATAATTTGTATTTCTTTTTTTCTTTTTCTTTTTTGGTGGCTCTTACAGAGTTCCTCTCCTTCAAGCAATGCTGTGCACAACCATCGCATAGCCAAAGAAAGGGTTTTTGAAACCTGACATTTCCTCAGAGTCCCCTGCTGACTTAATCATGGCAAATATTGCATGTCATTTGTTTGCCACGCATGGACCTGGCTGATGGTAGTAGTAGTAATTCACCACCGCTGTGCGCCGGTTCCTGGAGTGCACTCCAGTGATGGTGTCGTGCACGTCAGCACATAGACATGACAACCAGGATCATCACCAAACTGAGGCTAAGCTTGGAATGGAGTACTGGCTTACTAGCTCGCTGTACACTTGATGTATCAAGTAAAAGAAAAAAAAAAAATTTTGAATTAGTATGTATAATGTAACTAAATGTTTCAAACATTGTTGATCTCATTATTATAATTAAGTAAGAAGCATTCTTATGTCATTATGGGAATGCAAATAATAATTTCATGATCCAGTTTTATGTGAATAAAATGTTGTAACTCAGTGAGTTAAAATAATGAGTCAAAAGAATTTTAAAATCCAAGGCTGAATTTACTTCCACACTGTAATGGAAGGTCAAGTTTAGTGCATTGTATTGGGGTACAATTCCACAAAGTGTGTTTTAGTTGTATTCTGCAACTCTCTGGGCAAATGTAGGTCATAGGTATTTTATGTCCAAAAATGTGCACAATATTTACTACATACTGCAGAAATAAGAAGTAATGTGGTATTTTCTGAACATTGCCCCCAAACATTTATAGGTATGATAATATACTCCACATTAAAAGATGAAAAGGCTGAGGAATTATTAGGTTAATCAGTTGTAGAGTTATTAGTAGTAGCAGCAGCAGTAGTAGTAGTAGTAGTAATGCTAATATTTCTTACTCCAGAACAAATGCACTTGCATGCGACTTTAAATTAGAAAGAGGCAATTCTTCGTGGACACTTAATTTTCTCTGGCCAATCAAATGTCTTTACTTTTACACATAGCGACGCTGTGAGCCAATAGGAGCATCTCATGTGAGAAAGCGGAAGACATGGCGCTGCGCATAGGACGTGCTTACAGAAGAGAGTCTGTGTTGTAAGTTTGAAGCTACTACAGATTTCTCTCCTCTTTACATTATACATCCTGTATTAATGACACTGGTCGTTTTTTAAGTGCATTTGTAGTATAAGGACGTCCCATAAAACCAAACGTAGAGAATTAAGGGAGAATTTGACCAAACTCTTATTTTATGAGTGTGACATTGACATGTTTCTATGCTTTGCTTTAGAACAATAACAGTTTGGTTGTCTGTTTATTTAAATGATTTGTTTCTGTGTCACAAAAAGTTTGTGTAACCGAAGTCTGTAGTCCTCCATATGTCTCGTTTGTTGATATTTCTTACCAGAGATGTCTAAAGATTGAACAAGAAAGCTGAAGTTTGATGTCCACAACCATTGGTCAAACCTGAGTCCTGTTGCCTAACGTTAGTCAGATGCAGAATGGATGTTTGGATAGTATCCAAAGCAAATTAAATATTGTTTTGAGCTAGAACTATTATGCATCCTGTATGTGTATGTTATTCAGTAATATGTCAAGGAGCATTTGGTGTGCTGCTGATACACCTGTCGGTTGTTTGCTAGCAAAATAGGTTGACTGAAAAAAATAAAAAATAAATAATAATTAATGATTCCTTCATTGTAGTCTTATACTACAGAATAATATATATATATATATATATATATATATATATATATATATATATATATATATATATATGTATGTATATGTATGTATATATATATATATATATATATGTATGTATGTATGTATGTATGTATATGTTGGGTCAGTATGTTTATTTTTTTATTTTATAAAGAAATTCATATTATATTCATTATCTTGAATAAATAATCTTTTAAAATTTCAATTAAAATTAGGAAGAATCCTAGGGAAAAAAAATTTTATAATCGTTTCCACATAAATATAAGCAGCAGAACTGTTTTCAATATTGGTGATAATGATAAATTCAGCTTAGCCATCACCGGAATAAATTACATAATAAAAAATAAATTACAAGAATAATATATAATATATATATATATATATATATATATATATATATATATATATATATATATATATATATATATATATATATATATATTTATTTATTATTATTATTAAATAAATTCAACCTTGGTAAAAATGGGACTTCTTTCAAAAACATTACAAAATATCTCACTTATCCCAAACTTTTCAATGGTACTGTATGTGTACATGTGTAAAGATATAAAGATGCTTGTGATATTTCACAGCACTCTCTTTTATATATACATTTATATTTATATTGGATTAATTTGATTGGAGTAATAATAATTAAATAATACTGAATTAAACTATGAATTTTATATGAATGGATGCTTCGAATAGTTTCCAAATCAAATAAATTTTATTTTTGAGCTTAAATGATTCTTAATATAATACTGAATTAATCTACGTTTTTTATATTCATTTAGAATATATCTGTTCTGTTTACAGAATTCTTGGAATTGTCTTTATTCTAAAGTTTACTAAGAGTGGGCAGCCACAGCAAGTATTTTCTTTTATTATTATTTTATAATTATTATGGATTAATACATTTATTGATCTTTGTTTGCAAGACCGCAAGACCGTATTTTCAGCATTTGAGTAAAGTCACAATTTTGACTTGACCAATCTTAATAAATAAAATAAATAAATAAATGGTTTAGTGATTCTCTTAAGACCATGTTTACATTTTATTTTGATGGTGTGTGTGCAACATTTTCCAATTTTAAAAATCTATGTCCTTCAGACATGAATGATTATTAAATTACATTAAGTTTCGAATCCTTAAGAATTCAACATTGTAGACTTTTCCAGAGGTATTTTAAACAACCCCTCAAAATCGCTAAAGCAAATTAGTACTGTACTTCTACATGCTACATCTGTGTCTAATTCCTCTTGAGAGACTTTAATGAGGGACTTCAAACGGTTTAAATGTCAATTACAAAGAAGGCATGGTTTTAAGGTCCCAGTAATCTGTCCATATTGGGCATTGGTCATCAGGACATGGTGCCAGGTGGCTGTAATTCATAGCAGATGAATTTCCAGAGGCGCTCTACTGATGGGCCAGCTAATGTACAGTGTGAACTGTGACTGTCACGCCAGGGTTTGTCATATTTGCAGTTAGGATGTGAATATGCAGTGCGTCTAATGACAGCTTCGGTGCCTGAGGTCGTCCAGGAGGATGTGTTTAACTCTGTTAATTAAACCAGCAGTTCATGTTTGTTATCCCTTGAAGACAAATCCATTTGTTCAGCTTCTATAAAGGAACTCGCTTCTCACACATTCACTGTTTAATTAGTTTGCCCGGGCGCATGTATAGAGAACCTGGATTATCATCAGCTTTCCATTTTTTTAATAACTGTGAGCTGATGTGTGTTTCTTTTCTTTTTTTTTCTCTCCTGCCACAAAAGCTATAGAGCAAACTGAGGTGGCTTGGAAGGAAATTTGAACACATGGCTAACTGCACGGGCTGGACCCAATTCTGAGGCCCGTGAGCGGTTTGTGTGTGTGTGTGTGTGTGTGTTTTATGGAGAGCCGAGAGCCACTGGCTTGGAAGCAGACTGGGATATGTCACAAACACCCTCATGTCAAAGATGCAACAGCATCCCAGAGGAAACATGGATTGACGCTATGAACTCGACAAGTGATGAAAGTAGCCTAGAGCTTGTCAATTACACTTCCCGCGCTTGGACCCTTTAAGTTAATGGGCAGCTTCCCCTTTCGAGGCCTGCCAAGACTTTATAGTACTGGTTATAAAACCATGAAGTGTAATGTGCTACTATAACTTTTTCGATTAAGAGCAACTGTGCAAATGCCCTCGAATACCTGGAAGCAATGGAAAGCAATTTTAGAGGGGTTTGTTGGCATAAATCAAAGTTGGGGTTCTTTATGCCTTCATTTGCGAAACATTTTAATTAACTTCTTTTGGGATCTGATCCTGATGGGTTTTTGCTTATATTTGTCCATCTTGTTTGTAACGATGAACCTTGTTTTAAATGCTAAATGAGTGCCCCAAAATATCCCACTGTGCCCGTTTCCATCAAGTTACTAAGTTATTACAAGTTACAAACTACTGAAGCATATATACGGTCCGTGTTAAAATTTGTATATAAACTGCGCCGGCAGTGCATGTAAGGGATAAATTACGGTTGTTGTTTTTTCCTGTTCTAATATTCCTTGTGTGTGTGTGTGTGTGTGTGTGTGTGTGGAAGGACTGTGACATTTCCGAACAAAGTCAACAGGACAGGACAGATCATTTGAAATGTTCAAAGCCGCCAATCTCCCCTCATCTGGTGCCTTTTAGTGTAGGTGCAGCCTTTGGCATCCCATAGAAAAATAAATGAGTGCTGAGTAAATAGTGATGTGTTGACAACTCATTTCCACATTGATTGGTGCCGGTAACAGGAGCAGAGGTGTGTGGCCTTAATCCAATTACGATACAAAACCCGAGCCTCACTGTAACCAACCACCTTCTAGAATACGGCCTGAACCGTGTAACCAAAATATGAGTTAGCCGGCTGACCCAGTGTGATCAAAGCAAGCCTGAGGTTGTTTTAGTGTGAAATGAGTAAGCTGGATTCAATGCCGCTCCCTCATAAAGTGTGTTAAAGGTTGTGTTTATATCTCTTTGCTCTTTATGTAAAAAAAAAAAAAAAAACAGATATCGTTTTTGCGCTCATCTTGCTCTCACATTTCAGATCAGTACGTCAATATATCGGTCTATTACCTGTTGTTGACCCCCTTAAATCGGGCCTTTGAAATTTGTTACAGAGCATTAACTTAACACATGTTCTGGGGGAAAAACAAAGGGGAGGTAACAGGATTGGGAGCCAGCTGAGTAAACTGAATGTTAGAGGGATGGCAGTTCGAAGCGTTCTTCTCCCAGAGGTAACTGAGAAGTTCCATACGGCCAACAGATGGAGATTTGTGCTCTGAGTCCCCACCGACCCAAACAAGTGCCTCTGCTCTTGCATTAAAAGCTTTGATCAACGGAGGGTCTCGGCCAGAGAGCGGCTCCTCAGATAGGCCATGGGCTCGCATCTGTATAAACATGGCCTTTCAGGAATGTGTGAACAATGTAACAATAGAATCTTGTTCTAGAGCCAGACCCCTGGACTCGTGCGGTTCACCGATCGAGCTTGTGCTCGGATTAAATGAACAGTTTTGGGAATATTCGCTGTTTTCAGACATAACAGCGATGGGATGTTGAAACTTTGCCTTTGATTCACACGAGTTTGAACGTGAGAGTGGCACAAAATTATGATGGGCTTTGTTTGACTTTTAGATACATAATTAATCATAATATTTTTATATATAAAAAAAAAAAATAGAAAGTGAATTTTTGTGCTTATTAACCCTTAAAGTGTAGTACCTAAATTTTTCATATTATATTAGCTTTTAAAAGGTACTGTACCTTAATTTCCGAATGTTTTGTTTTATTTTTTCTCTTTTAAAACTACTACACAGCTCCATGATTAGTGTAACGTTTACAACGAAACAATAAGGTGTTACATCGGGCGGCTGTTTTTGATAAACACGCTTTGTTGTGTGTGCGACTAAACAGAAGGTACCAGTTCTGAGAAAATGTTTAGAGAGAAACCACTGAGTCACTGCTAGCATCAGGTGAACTGGCTGCAGTGTGGGGTTTGTGCGTTGGCTTGTATGATCTCCTGCCACAGTGTCTGCCACGCTCAGTTCATCATACTGCAGGCAGAGCTCTGGAGAGACACCTGGACTGGGAAGGCCACGCTGTGCCAAGATCAACCGAAATCAACACGCATCTTCTGTCTTATACATCATAATTATTAACTTTAGTGCTGAGTTTACAGCAGGCAGCTGAAGGAATATTTATAGTGATTTCGATGCTCAAGTTTGTGGCAGCAGTTCTCTCTCTGTCCCCATGGTGTCAGTGTTTGCAACGTTTGATTATTGCCCTTTGGTCACACTCCAGGGCCTGCAGGGCCTGCAATTCAATGAAGTTTCAACTTACCATTTTATTGACAAGAATACAGTTGTATTCCTTACTTGTTTTTTTTTCTTGTATTTATTGTTGGATACATTATTTTATATAAACATAAATAAAATATAAGTTATTGCATTGAGTATTATTAGAGATTCTTAGAAATACAGCATTACAATAGCAATAAAATAATTATTGAAATTATTACAATAAAAAAAACATTATAAAATTATAATAATATAAGATAATCTATTAATAATAGAAAAAAATATAGAGGAATGCTACACAGTTATTTGTTTGTTTAATATTGCTTATTTTATATTTTATTTGCTATTTATTTTGAGAGTTATACTCTAGTATTTTCGTACAAATATGGTCCGGTATAGTGTACAACCATCCAACTGCAAAATTTTTTTCATTTTTTTTTTTCAGTACATAGATTATATATTTGAATAAGTGCATGTGGGTGACATGCCAACCTTCCTAAATACTGTCTCTCCACCTCTTAAATCACTAGAGGCTGCTAATTTTATGTAGAAACACGGATCTTAAGTTCTAATTTAAAGGCCAGAGCAAACAGCACTTACAGTGAAATTAGTCTCTGGCGATGAAGCGTGCAATGAAATCATATCCATCCCTTTTTAATGACTGAATGAAATATTAAAAGAACACAAGCAATAAGAGGAGAAATAATAATAGGAGCAGATTTCCCATGGTGCAGCACATGGAAATGGGGAGATAGGAGCCCTGAGGTTGGGCTGGGCTCCTTCTCTCCGTGTCTGTGAGGCTCCACCAAGCCAGCCAACGTTCCACCGTTTCTCATTAGCTTTGGAAATGAGCACATCGTGGTTCAGGCTACGCAGCAGGAGGTTGGAGATCTGCGTTCAGCTGTGTTTGGAAGATAGGTGGCGCTGGGGATCCTGAATATTGCCTGCTTGTCCGTTCTTATATGGCTCTAATATTAGAATAATGTCTGTAGCTTATTTGCAACCTGGGCAAGCCATATACTCTCACCGTGTTTCAAAGTGCTTTGGACTATTAAAACACCGGTTGTAATTTCTATAAATGCTTTTGTAATTTTCATATTGGTTTAAGGCTCTTTTCCCACTGCGTTGGATGAACTGTTGTAATCCCGAATTGAGCATTTGGCTCATGTTGCTTTGGGAGTATGTTTATGGATTTGAATAAGTGAGTCAATGTTAATTTTATAGTAACTGTTAAATGTCAAATTTAGGTTATTGGACTTCTCTTTTCATAATAGGTCTGTAATGCTCTGGATTTGTGTTTTGTGGAGAACAAAGCTCCTGCCTGTGAATTTCTCTTTTTTTTTCCTTCAGGGAATCATCTCTTTTAACAGCGTTTCATCATATGAAAGTAGCACAGGTGTTGTCAGATTCACAGAAATGCTATTCTGCCGGAATGTGTATTTAAAACAAACACACATATAGACAAAATTCAACCTTACAAATTGTCTAATAAAAAAAAAAAAAAAAACAGAGAGATATTTTTCGTATAGTAACCCTATTTATTAAATGTGGCATGATTTTATTTTAGAAAGAAAAAGTACTAAAAGAAAAAAGTTGCAAATTCTAAAATGCTTTTTAAATAAAAGTACTCATGCCAGTTTCAGTAGGTTTTTTTATTTTTTTGCGCTATGAATGCAATACTGTCTCTCCAGTTTGATTTTCAAGGTTTGGCTGAACTTGATTTTTTTTTTTCAGGTATTCACACGTCTGTGGGATTTGGAGGGAGTTAATCAGATTTCTCTGCTTTCGGCAGACATGTGTTAGGAGCACATTGAACCTGAAAAAACCTACTAATTGTGGATATCACCCCTGCAATGATTACAGCTTACTTCCTCTTTCCTATTGCTTCTTTGCTTTTTGTGTCTTTTAGTTTCACCTTTAGGCTAGAAAGTAGTTTGTCCCGATGTCAGCAACCATGTACATCACACTCTTGTATTCAGCACAGAGGATTTGTAACAGCTAGTAATCTGCAAAATCGAGTAGTCAGCAGGTTGCCTAAAAAGCTTGTTTACCTGTTGGAAGGAAACCCTGTATAATTAGCCATATTGGAATCATTTTTTTAAGGGGCAACAGAATGGGTCTTAAAGGCCCATTTTAAAAAAAAAAAAATTTGACATCTTTTTTTTTTTACTGCATCTTGTGAATAGCAGCACACCAAAAAATAAATAAAAATAACAAAAATAAATACATAGATATGTGATGAAAATGGGTAGCTGCATGTTTTTAGAGGGAATTTAAAAAAATACAACTTTTACAAGAGCCTTTTAAAGCTAAAGAACAGCATGCAAAATAAAGAAGTTAATTAATCAATCAAAAATGCATCTATAATATATATATATATATATATATATATATATATAATAAGAGATACCTAGGGCTTGAAAAAGATATTTGTACTCTGAAAGCTTTTTTGATTATTAAATAAATAACTCCACTCTGACCCCTCCTGCCTTTCCGGATGCTCTCTGTGTCGAACGCCTGCTCCTGAAAATCTCGTTCAATGCATCCTGTCCCATTCCCAAAGGGGTGAACCGGTACGGCCTTTGGAGGTGGGAGCACGCAGGCAAGCGAGACCGTTTACTTACGCCTCTTAATGGGGAGCGAGATGGGCGCCTGTTCACATCACTGGGAATAAGGGCAGACGCTGCCCTGCTAGTGCTGCAGCTCATTAGAACAAGGCCAAGATTCTGCCACAAACAGGAACTGGACCGAGCCAAAGACCCCCCCCCACACACACCTCATCACACTCCAGAGAAAAATCTGTGCTCGTAGAATGTGTCTGTCTGCATCACTGACCCCTTAAGGCTCAGCTGCCTTCGGTTCGGTTACAGTTAGTGCCTCCTGAGTACACGCAATATTTGTTTGGTTAGTTTTTGTTTGTTTATTGTTTCCAGATGGCAGCCCTCAACTTTGCCTGCGCAGCTTTCAAGTTCCCAGTGAGCGTTTTATAGTCTTGGCTGGAGTGCTTATCCTGTTTCCTAGACCTCGTTTTATGATGGCACTTTTTCTTTTTTTTGAAACTGGGAGCAACTGTCAGAAGCTGTCTGCACTTTTCTTACGTGAAAAGGTGCAGTGTAGCTTTGTTGAGACGCCACAAGGTTTACCCTAAGTTTAAGGGTCACTTGTGAAGGTAGTGTCCCATTCTCTGCAGTTTAGTTCCTTATTGGGAACCGACCAAATCCCTTTGTTCGTAGAGGTGCAGTGAAATGTGGTCCTTTTGTTATTAGAAGGACTGATGAGGCTGGAAACCTTTTCCCATGGCTGAATCTGGGCACTGTTAAAGCCACGTCACTTATTTACAGGAATACATGAGGTCAGCATCAGCTGTAAATTGGGGGGTGGCTACTGATTTAAAACCAGGGGCCTACTGATATCCTTAAAGGAATATTCAGGGTTTGATACAAGTCAAGCTGAATCAACAGGATTGGTGATTGTGATTTGTTCATTAATCGAATTGTTGATTAAATTAATTGCAACTTGTAATGAAAAAATAGGTCACGTTGGAAAACTCAAAAACAAGAACATTAATTATTTTATTAAAACCGGAGTTATTTGAAAAGCTGTGTAATTCATTTTTACAATTGTTTTGGAGTTAATGGCAGTTGTGTTGTCATAGTGACAAAGTAAATAATATATATATATATATATTTTTTTATAGCATTATGCCATAAATGCTGATGATTGAGCTTGAACCAGAATAAGTCTTAATTTCCACTGATAACTGGTTACTCTTGCATGTCATTCTGATTGAACCACAATTTACATGAATCTAAACGACTGCGTCTCGTTTAGTTGCGACCGCATGTTTACATTGCTAAAGCGACTGGAGACCTGTTTCCCGTTGCACGCAGCTGGTGTCAGCGCCGAGGTGTCATGGTAACTGCACGATGACTGTGTCAGGCAGGGCTTAGCTCATGTCAGTCTTAATCACGGGATCATCGTGTTGTTAAGGTGCTGAGAAAGCTGCGATACAGTATCGCGTGTGGCACTGTAGCACGCTCTGGCCTGAGGCTGACCCCTGGGATGAGGTGTGACCGTGACGTATAAGCTGTGTTTTTTTTCTCCAGACCTTGTTGTCGGTTTAATCTTTTCCCTGACCGTTCGGTGGCATGGGTTGGGAAGAGGACAACAACTCTTGGCTGCACTTTTTCTGAACTGTGTTATCATGTAATACTTTCCTTTAAATAGCAGGGAAGCCTCATGTATTTAAGGTGTTAAAGAAGGGACCTTAAAAGACTAACAGGTTGCCAATGGGAATGTAATAGTGTTGTGCACTAAAAGCTTTCTAAGTAGTACTGTGTACACTATAGTTAAGTGTATTTGCTTTGTTTTTTATGAAATTCTGTTCTTCATGCAAACCTGTTTCTGGGACAGTGGTGTGATACAGGAAGTCCTTGGCGACTGGCCTTTTTTGTTTTCATTTTTGCAATTGTTAGGGTTAGTATGAGGTGAAAGTCTAAATTTAATGAACCAGACTATTTTTCCACTATTTATTCACTCAGTAATCATGTAACATTGAGAAAGGAATCTATGAAGGTTCTCTGTAGAAATACAATATATATATATATTGGTGGAGGTATAAATATCTGTCATATCTTTGGGGATTATTGTGGATGCCACATAATATATCCATAAATTAACGCCCGTATGTGATTTGTGACACCCCTTATGTGATCCATATGTTGCATACCCCATTTTTGCACTTAGTCATCACTGTATATCTGGAGTTAGGAAAGGAGTACAAAGGTTTTCTGGAAAAAAAAAATCCACAATGTACTGTTTTGGGTAGTACATTCTGTTCAAAATCCATTCATTTCTTCACCTCTTGAATGGTGGGCTTTGGGTCAAAAATATTTAAATCTATTGGTGACTTGAGATGCATGTCTAAGTGAAGGTTTACTTGTTACGCGAAACACAGAGGTTCATATGGGACTAGTACATAGATCAGTCAGGCCTCTTCAAACACTTCACTTCTGAACTAATTATCACTTAATAGCTGATGTGCCAACAAACAACTAGGCTAATTATTCTCTGATTTTGCTTCCGTGAGAGCACAAAGTGAATTATTTTAACGCCTTTGTAAATGTCCCCAGAAGAGCGTTCTTTATCAGAATCTGCCCCAGCTGCTAAATGCACCAACAGGTGAGGGTGTCTCAGTACATCTGTGGCTTTTTTGCTGTGCTTGGAATACTCATTTTACCAGAGGAAAAAACTAACATTTGTGACTGGTATTGTTTGGTTTATCGGTAGCTAAGAAATGATGACACAATCTCTTTGTTTGTAGTTACTTCTGAACAAAGAAATGCAGCCTCATGAATTTGCCCATGGCATTTTTTTTTCTATGCTCGTGTCTGAAAGGTTTGAGGGGAACAGTTTGTTTAGCTGAAAAGGTCCTCTAAACGGTTTAACCTTCCTGAGCGGCCCAACAAACAGATAGGCTGAAATTGGTGGTGGCATGGCCGGCCTTTTAAAAAAGCAAATTCCTTTTATTTGTCTGATCCGCATGAATTTGTATTCAGTCGACACGAAGGGCCGTGATTATGAAGACGTGTGAATTACAGACCAGGTCATTTGAAAGTGACGACCTGGGAATGGCACCAAAGCCTTTAGAGGAACAGCCTTTTGAGGCCTTTTCCCTTTAATTCCGGTGCTGGCTTGTCCCCACAAACCCCCCTTAGTCCAGTTGGCACGGCTTTGATCTGTCCGTTTGACAATGAGCCCATCACAAGATTGCAAATTAAGGCAACTGGACACTAAATATGAAATGGAACAAAATAACATTTGGGGGTCTTTCTTGTGTTTGGAACAGACTGTTTGTGTTCACAATTACTGGGAAAACCTGTTGCGGTGTGTTTTTTTGATTCCGTTGAGTTCCTGGTTTTCTGTTTTTTTTTTTTTGTGTGTGTGTGTTTTCCAAGATGTTGGATTTCCATCCTGTGCTGCTGGTAGTCAGGCCACGGTAAACATCTCTCAGACACATCGCCATGGCTTTTAGACCCAGCCGCAGCCATGCGCTTCTTCCTACAGGCTTTTGTTTACCCTCCTGGGCCCCAGCTGTTGGGATAGGTGATAGCCATGCTCCTCGCCTGAGGCCGCCCAAAAACCTGAGTCTGTGCACTGTTGCACCCCAAAACCTAAATAGACGCATTAGACACAGCACATTAAGGGACTGCTGGTGTGGAGGTGGGTGCGTGTCCCAAGAGGCCCTCGTCTCTCTCCTCCTTCACACCTCGCCCCCTTTGCTGTGTCTGGACAGCTCAGGGGCCACGACACTGCGAAAGCTCAACGCTGGCCTTTGTACTTCACCCCCCCATTCTCCCACCTCCATTCACACAGTAGCTTACTGATTTAGATATTTCTCCACCAGTGAGAACGGGTGAACATTGTTTGCCTCTTTTTCTGGTTACACTGTGTTTGATCTGCCATTATGTTGACCTAGAGTCATCTTGATGCCGTTTTTGTGTCCCTGTTGACTTTTCTTTCCATGCTACACTCCCGTCCCAACGTCTTTAGCGCCACATGCATTGGCACAGCACTATAAACTGTGAAAATACCCACAATGCTGTCGGGCTAAATGTGGCATACCATTTTTACTGTGGGCCCGGTGCACTGGGGTCTATCAAAAGTTTAAAATGTAGGCTATTTTTTAAAATAAATTATGCTGTATTAAGGAGGAATAGCGAAGCGCACCGATGACTCAGAGGAAAAGACTCTCAGAAAAAGAAAAGCTGGTAGAAAAGCTGTTTGACTGTACAAAATACAAATATAATCGCTGATACAGACCAGACAGGCCATTATGGAGATAATAAAGACTAAAGGGGAAAGGAAAAAGTAACATGGAGATAAAACAAACTGCCCAGTTTATCCTTACTGACAATTTTCTCCTCTATAATGAAGTGTATTTCCCTGTGGCTCGCGTTGTGCGCTCTGATTTTGTGCAGATTCTGATTGGTGTCATAGCTGAGAGAGCGCGAAAGATTGGATCAATAACGTGGACCCGGGATCAGAAAATGAGGAAACCTGTTCCCAAAATAATGAAAGCAATGATGGTGTCTCTTCACTCGTAATGAACTTTACTACGAGCGTACTTGAGCATGACTTTGTCTCAGAGCAATGCAAATGGAATTGCCCCCTGATGGTTTGGAATGCACCCAGCTGGCCTTTAAAAGGTGATAATTGGAAAATACAGGATACAGCCGTGGTCAGAAAAGGGACTTCTTGTTCGACTGCTTTAACCACTGTGTATTTGATACAGGCTACAGCAATCTTGCTTTGAGCAAGATTTTTAGATTTTTTTCTTAGGCAGGTCACTTTTTAGTTTATTAAAATTTTCCTATAGCATGCAGCTTTTGCTGTTAAGATGTGTTTGTATTTTAATTATTTTCTTTTATTAATAGTTGTATTGTTTTATTTCCTCGACGGATTTTAGTTGGGTTGCACTTAGAAATTAATATTTTTTTTTTTAATGATATTTTACCATAATAAACCCATTTATTATTAATTCTTATTAGACCATTATCACCATCATATGCTTGTCATCTGTTTATCAATCATAAGAGATTTGTCTGGGGTAAAAAAAAAAAAAAAAAACACAATTATTTATTTAATTATTTTTACTTTTATTTTTTTTCAACTCCGCTCAATGCCTGGTATGATTTTTCCCAGGCTTATGTAGCTCTCACAGATGAAGGTACAGTGGGGCATAGAAGGGGTAAAAGCATGCCCCTGACTCGCCTCCTTTCCTCTAGCTTTATTGTAGTCCTACAGCAGTGCATAAAGCCAGACGGCATTCCTCTACATCCACGGAAGGAAGTCATGAGGCCTGGGATTTTGGAAAGCTTCTGTCCCTTACAAGTCTAAATTGAAACCAGTTCGCTAACTCGGGTTAAGGAGGCGCAGACGGACTTCATTAGAGTTGCTCCGTAGTAAGGGCTCAGCTATAATCTGACTCTAACTCTGGCAGTGAATGCTTTCTAAGTTTGATTTGTGTATGTTATGTGCAGAGAGATGCAGTTGTGACTATTTTTGGAGTCCCGTCAAAGCTCAAACAAGACGATAAGTGTTATCATTTGACGCCACGCTTAGGCGAGCTGTTATGAAAATCCCAACATTATCCAAACAAAAAAAGTGTGCATTTGGTGCCAACCCTGCCTGACCTGGGTGTCAGTCTGCTGAAGTTTCCATCATTAGCATACCGATGTGCCGCCTGTACAGGAAAGCTTCTGAAATATCACATGGAACCTTTTCAAATAATTTCCTCTTGAGTCATGAGCCGTGCTGTCAGTGGTTATGTCAGCTGGAGGTGAAAAACCTAGACTCCAGTTTAAGTGCAAAATCATCTTTCTCATCTCATGTATTTGCTTTAATGCGTGACGTGTATTTTCCGTATTGATGTGTATCAGGTGGCAGAAATGTTGTCCAGGTGGAGCGGGGAAGGAAGGGTGGTGGTTGGATGCGGCCCATGGCCAAGCACAACAGCTTCCATTCCTCCCTTTCCACCACCACCTCCCACCCTCCCTCCATCCCTCCCTCCATCATACTGATTATCCAGATTTTATTCAGCGAGATGTGAGAATTAATTTTGTTGAGCTTATCAGCGTAGGAACTGACTGCCAGGAACAAGGCATAACTAATTAAACTAAAAGTAGCAGTCACTAAATTGCATAAACTTTTTCCTGCAGCAGTTATTTTTGAAATCCTCTAAAGACAGGCTTGTTCGTGAAGCTGCGAACTACTAACAAAAAGTAGCAAACTACATTGAGGAGAGATAGCATTTTTTGTATGAATGGAGTTGGTGGCGTTGAATGAAAAAGATGGACTGTCATTTAGTGAGAAAATCTGGGGCACTCCACTTAGCCGTTTGGTGTTAGCGCTAATCTGTCTCTTTAAAAGAGTTGTTTAACTGTATGCCTTTCTCCTTAGGATGAAGGGTTGTTTATCCCCCCCGCCCCCTTTGCTTACACATTGATGTAGGCCGTCTGGATTTACTGCGGCGTTTCTACAGATGCTGTGAAGTTTGCTGTCTGCAGAGTCGAGGCGCCTGCTCTGCCATTTGCATCCACCTGGCAGTTTAGTAAATTCATTAGCCAGAGGCAAGAAAACAAACACGCTGCCCTTTCCTCCCTCCCACCTCCACTCTGCCTTTCCACGTTCGCTCTTTTTATTCCCTGCTGCCCTCCGCTTTGCATTTGTATTCCAGATTCCATTGGATTCTGTATGTTAATACTGTATTCAGTGGTTTTGGAATGTTGGATTATAGCCGTAGCCTTCAGTCATGTTTCCACTGTCACGCCAATTAAACCAAACCTGGTATTTACTTTCGAGAACCGCGCAGCAGCATGTCTGCTTAGCATTTTGAGCTGAAATTTTGTATCGTAAATGCATTTAAATAAGCCTTCGGTTTTGAGAAGTTACAATGCTCATAACGAATGTTCCCGGAGCCGTCGGATACTTAGAATACCGTGTAGACCGCAGATCTGTCTGAGCGATTCCCAACAAGGCAACGCTGGATTTCTAACCCCACATTGGGTGCGATATCGTGGTTTTGGAACTTGCATGCACAGCTCCTCCTCCTGCTCTGTGCTGGGTGAAAATGTGGCAGCGATAAATGTTGATTATCTGAATTTGCTTCTCCTAGTGTAAGTGTTTAGGTGGTTTTTACAGGAAGCCAGATAATTAAATAATAGAGGAAATCAAGTTTTCAGCTGTGCGTTATCACCGTAGATTACAGTTTAGGCCCAGTAGTCTGATCTGTAAGGGTTTGTTATTGGATTGTTGGGTAATGCTTGTTCCGAATGAGCTGAGTATCGTTAAGAGCCTAACGACAGAACCTTGTTATTTTAACTGCTTGAGATGGCCCGCAAGGACCAAAGCCTGTTATTTGAATGAATTCTTAACTAGAATATGGTTGGATTTTAATTACTGTCTTCACAAGGTCTTGTGTGTGAGTGGAGGTGGGCGGCCTCGGTGGATTTGGTCACTGTGTTGTGGAGCAGAAGTAGGTTGGGCTTCAGGAAACTCCCTGTAGTGTCAGAAGCAATCGGGTCTAAGCCAGTATTAATTAAAGGATCTGGACTGGGTGGAAGGGAGGGGGCTGGTGGGGGGTGTTCAGTCACATAGGCTTCTGGGTCACACACGCATACATGCACGGACCACAACAGCCTCAAAAACAGAGTTGTCTTTATTTACCCAAAGAGATTTTTGTATTGATGTTCTAAGGAACACATTTTATTACGAACTAGAAAGGCTGAAATCCCCCCCATTTCATCCAATGATTTTAAGATGCGTCACCAGTAGCACTTACACATTTACACCGTTATCTGGCTAGAGACCGGGTTCTAGCTAAACGTCAGTCATGCATGCCGCATTTGAATGGCCGTCCTGTTGATATTAGCTGTTTAGATGCTATTAGTGCAGGTCTGGTGGAAACATTCATGCCTGAGAGAGTCTGAATCCTGTTTAAATGTCTAATAGTGCTGTAAATGCACACGGTTCATGACAGGTTTCACTGACCCAGGGTCAGCACGAGTGTCACAGTCTCTTTGTTAAGTAATGGCGGTGCTCGTTTCTGTGTCTTTTCTGGGTTCAGGGTGTTTTAGAGGAGAAGGGGACACCCGTGAAAGAGGCACCTCTCATTTGTTCTGTCTCTAACCACCAACTCAAGCATGTGTGAGTTTATCAGGGTAATTTGTGCCCTGAGAAATTTGATTCGACACATTTGTATCGTTTTTCTTTTACATAAACACGTATAATTAATTTTTTTTAATGTGTCAGTCACTCTTTGATCAACCTAACTAAAATCAGTCATGATTTCCCAAGTTTTCAGAAGCACACACAAGAGATGCTGCGGAAACACGTGCAGTACCAGGTCCTACCACTTGAGGGCGAGGTTAACTAATCAGGCTTGTGTTGGGCAGTTTTAGAAGAACTGTTTGGGATTAAATTAGAGTAAACAATTCTATAGTAGGGGTGGCTAAGTCCACTTATTTTAATTTAGATCCAGTACTTTTTAAATGGGCCAATGTTGAATCTGATACTTATACATGAGGGGGAAAAAGTTATTTCTGTGGATAAAGTGAGTAATTATAGCTGTTAACACCTAACTCTAATTCTAAGGGCATTATTTACATTTCAATTTGCATAAACTTTTTTTTTTTTCTTTGAAGCATGATGCACATCAAATGTGTAATAATCATTAATTGCTTATATGTTGAATATACTGTACGGCAGAATATATGTCAATATTATAATATTCAATAAAAATCTATATTTTTCATCTTCTATCTGAATTCAGGGTCATACCAGTGCCATTTCAGTTTGGACTGAGACTCTGGGTAAAATGCAACTGCTCATACTGGCAGCTTCAGTCTACTGGAAAGATGGGTGGTATGGGAAGATCTTACCTGGGTCATTTTCCATCTATGAATTCTCACTATTTGTTCTGTGTTCAGTTGTTCTGTTCAAAGAGACACATGGGCTGCCTTCATATCCACAAAGCTGGAGACAGAGTCTTTCTGACCCGTATCCTCCCTGCGCTGGGCCTCAGCCACCTGTGGTGCAGCTAGACCATCCATCTTTCCCTCACACACACACACACACACACACACACACACACACATACGCTGCTATGGGCTGTGCCCCACAATCATTGCGTAAGCATCCTGACATCTTAATGTAAGAGTTAAAGGAATAGTCTCTCAAAAATATAAAAATTGTCATCATTTTCTCACCTTCATGTCATTCCAAAACTGTATGAATTTTTATGTTTCGTGGAACAAATATAGAAAATATAGAAAGAAATCTACACTGCCCTTGTCCTTTCAGTGAACTCAAAACTTCTTAAGCCATGCGGTAAGAACTATAGCTCTCTCAAATCACTTTTGTTCATATTGATGTTCCAAATCTGGCACATCAAGGTTTAATGCCATTGAAGTCTTATAACAATTGTGTAAAGTTTAAATGTGTACTCCTTTATAGTGAAAAACAATTTAGGGTTTTCTTCACATAAAACGAGTAGAGGACATGTAATCTCTTGGTGTATGAGTTGCATTGGCTACATTTGCGGTACTTTTATGAAGCTTTTTGTTTTTTTTTTCTGCTTAACAGCCTGTAGATTTTTTATGCTTTCTTCTATTGAAAAGATCAGCTTGAACATTCTTTAAAATGTCCTCTTATGTATTCTATCAAAGAAAATGAGAAGAGGGCGAGTAAAGAATTAATAAAAACAGTTATATATTATGAAAATAGTTTTTGTCACGAGTCAGGGCTTTCATGGCACCTTTCTATAACATATTTAATAACATTTATTTAAAAATATATTCAGTTTAAACAAATATGTTGAAAAAAGAATATGAAAGAAACTAGCTATTTCTATTGTTTCTATTCTGCAGAAGTCATAACATGTCCGTCTGGTGTATATAGGTGTTTGTATTTATGTATGTGTGTGTGTGTGTGTGTGAATTGTCCAGATTGTTACGGCAGTCAGATGGCAAGTGTTACGCCGTGTTTAAGAGCCAATCTCTGGCGCCAGCGTGCTCATCCCTGCAGGTCGTAGTCCGCTGGGCTTTAGTCAGGTAGGCCTTCCATAGAGAGATGACTACAAAGGGCTCAGATCTGTCCATATGGCGGAGGGACTGAGCGAGGCGTGTTTTTGAGGTGCTTTGGAGTGCAGCCAGAAGAGTTGAGCGTGGCGTGAAGATGGCAGGGCCTGTCGAGAGTAGAGGTATGACAAAGAAACGCCTGTCTGGGGCTGAGTGAGTGAGAGTCTGTGTGTGTATGTGTGTGTGTGTGTGTGTGTGTGTTTGCTTCCTTTGACATGGCATAAAGGTTAGATTTGTTTAGCCACCTGTGTGTGGGTGCATGCAAGAGTGTGTGGGTGAGGGTTGCATTCTTAAATGCAAGCAACTGCATAATCATAATGCACTCTGGATCAGTGAATGGACAGTTTGGACTGTAACTTGTCTTGAAGCTTTTGTGATGACGACATACTTCAAACACTTACTGAGATGATGTGTTCTGTTACTTAGTTATAGGACTTGGACTCAGCTTGGTAAACCATAAAATGAATAAAAATGGGTGATGCATCGAAATTATTTTTTATAATGAAAATGAAATCGTATTCTCGGGTGATAAATTTAACCAGCCGTAGTAAAGTTCTTCAGCTGTGAGCCGCCTCTCAATATTTTTCCCTTATAAAATGTGCATATTTACACATTTTTACACATTTACACATTTTGGTCATGGTGATAACAGGTAACAGTGTAGCATCGTTTACAGGCAACAATATTGGCTGAATATTGTTTGCCAAAATTTTTATGCATAATTTATGAAAATAATAGACTTCCCTTGGAGGAGGGAACTGAGTTATATCTAGAGTATATAATATCATAGATACCGATAGAAGTCTGTCTGAAATTGAACACTTCCTTGCTAGCAGAATGCCCAAAAATTCATAGTATACAAAAAAAAAAAACGTAGGCAAAAAGTACCCAGATGACCTACGATGTACGCTGAGATTCTGAAGTGTGCATTTAATGGACACTTTACTATCCCATGAGGCCACGGGAGAGGATTTGTGAATAGTGATACAACTGACGGTGGGTCACATGACAGTAACATCATGGCACATCATGGCATCCCAATTTCATTCATACTTCCCATATTCATATTACAATGTACTTTTCTAATAGCTGTGAAGTAAGCTTAAATTCAAATGTACAAATGTAGTATGCAATTTCAAACAAACTAAGGGTGTGATTATTTATGTGGTCCAGGAAATAATCATCTAGCAAGCTTAAAACAACCTAATAACCATCTTAAGCAAAAACATAGAAACACCCTGTCAACCATCTACAATGCCTTGGCATAATGATGATGAGTCTTTTCTGGAGAAAATTAAAAAAATGTCAACATTGTTGGTTCATCTTATGTCTTTTGTAGTTCATTTGAGTGTGTGGGAGTGAGAATAGAGCATGTCAGGCACGCAGAGCTTCTGGCAGCGACTCGTCAATCTTAGCACTGCTGTTTTAAACAAATGCTAATCAGTCAGCCCTCTCAACCTGTGACTGTCTCTCTCTAGCCCTCCCCGTGTTTAAAGAGACAGTCACACTGATCTCTTGTTTCTCTCTTTCCCTCTCCTCACTGCTCACTGTCAGTGAAATAGAATTACTAATATTTGGCTCAACCCATCCAACTATTTTTCTCAGTTTATTTGCATTCATCATATTTCAGAGTAGTCATCTTGTTTTAATATATGTGACCCTGCAGAACAAAACCCAATCATAAGAAGCACAGGTATATTTGTTGTAGCAATGGCCAACAATACTTTGTATGGGTCAAAATTATTTATTTTTCTTTTATGCCACGATTCATTATGATATGAAGTAAAAAAAATAATTTTCCATAAAATATTTTGTAAATGACCTTCTGGAAATATATAACATATTAGTAATATGCTTTGCTAAGGACTTAATTTGGGCAACTTTAAAGGTGATTTCCTTGATATTTCATTTTTTTTTTTTTTGCATTCTCAGATTCCAGATTTTCAAATAGCTGCATCTCAGCCAAATATTGTACTATCCTAACAAACCATACATCAATGGAAAGAATATTATACTCCGATTTCAGATTTAAAAAAAAAAATACCCTTATGATACTAGGGATAATAAATGAATGAATCATCAAGAAATTAATGAATACTCCAGAAAGAATGAAGTAATTGTGAAAAGGGAATGATTTAATCAATTTAATGAATCAATCAAAGCTGTACTGCTAAAAAAAACTGCTTAACACCATGTTTATCAAAACACATTTTCAATACTCTCCTAAATTACTTCACAAGTGATTTTCAGGAACCCCCAACAGGGAAACAAACTTAAGGGAAGTATAATTATTCAAAATAATAAAATATTGATATTGTTAAAGGGGTGGGGGGGGGGGGGGGGGGGGTGAAATGCTATTTCATGCATACTGAGTTTTTTACACTGTTAAAGAGTTGGATTCCCATGTTAAACATGGACAAAGTTTCAAAAATTAAGTTGTACGTTTGAAGGAGTATTTTTGTTCCAAAAATACTCCTTCCGGTTTGTCACAAGTTTCGGAAAGTTTTTTTTTTGAGTATGGGTCTGTGTGACGTTTAATGGAGCGGAATTTCCTTATATGGGTCCTGGGGCACTTCTGCCGGAAGAGCGCGCACTCCCATAGAGCAGAGCGGAGCAGAGACAGTGATCAGAGCGAGAGCGTCGCGAAATGTCACAAAAGAAGTGTGTTTTTGGTTGCCAGGGCAAGACAACCCTGCACAGATTACCAAAAAAAAAAAAACATTAAGGGACCAGTGGATGGAGTTTATTTTTACAGAGCATCGACGGAGTTGTGCAAGTGTTTTTGTTTGTTCCCTGCATTTCGAAGATGCTTGTTTTACAAACAAGGCCCAGTTTGATGCCGGATTTGCGTATCGTTTATTTCTTAAGGATGATGCAATCCCAACGAAAAAGGGTCACGATCATGTGTTGGAACCGCAGGCGGTGAGTAAAATTGCTTCAAATATATCTGTGTGGTTAACTTATATAGGTACTCAAGATTAACAGGATATTGAGTGAAAATGAGCATTTCACCCCCCCCCCCCCTCCCTTTAATGATACACATAAATTAATATTGTAAGCAATCCAGCATCAGTAACTGGTTGACACTCATAGTACGTAGGATGTGTGGCTACGTTGGCCTCATTAAATAATGTCGGAGCTGATGACATCCATTAAAACTGCTAAATAAAGCGCAAACAGTCTACCCACACTTGAATATAGTTATTTTATTTTAGTTTTACTTTAGTAAAAAAACTCTCTCTGCCTCCTCCTGTTTTAAGTGTGATTCATTGACCAAAAGAGTTAAAGATGAATTTCACTAATAGCAATATTGTCTTTCCCCTTAAAATGTCTATAGGTATTGGGATTCATACCGTTGTCCTGAATTCTTTTGGCCATGATAATCATGTAAGGAAAATCTGATATCATGACAGCCTTGCCTTCACCTATCGCACAGTATTTCCCTGCAGCACCTCAGCGAGCAGTCAGAGACGCTCAGCGCCTCAAACAAGCCGACACCTCGCAGCCCCTGCTGTCAGGTTAGTGAAAGGCCTGGATCTATTTGCATGAAATAAATAAAACCGATTGCTCATCAAGCGTGCTGCAGTGGCAAAAGGTTTCTACTCCCAGATGCAGTCTCCATCTGTGCCTCGACCACCCCGTTCTGTCGCCTTACCTCTTAAATAATTTCACAGAGGCAGTACTTTTATTAACACAATGTTTTCTCTCTCTCTCTCTCCCTCTCTCTCTCCTTGTTCTTCTCCTCTCCACTTAAGTTGTGTCCCACTGTGAGGACATTTTATCTTAACATTGGATGCCCCTGATCACATCGGTTTGGAACTATAGGCGAGTTGATGTGGACTAATTAATTAAGTGTTGGATAATGATTGGTTAACATGGCGAGGGGCTTCTCTCATCGTTGTAGCTGATGAAAAGGATGAGGTTTATTAGCGCTTGGACCCACTCAACTTCTCTGTCCCTCTTTTTACTCTCTGAAAACGCCCTGTCTGCCCTCTCAGTTGAGGGTTGAACTGAAGGGATGGTACACGCACCCACACACGCGAGAATCCAGCGCCTCCACTGTGATTTAGAGTGCCTCAGATAATGAAGCCATATAAGCCTGTTATTTGCTGTTTTACAGCTTGTTTTATGAAGGTGAGCTGACAAGCACCGTCCATAATGGTTCCTGTCAGTTAAACTGACAGCATTACCAAGAGAAAAGAGCCCAAAGAAATTCAGCGCTTTAAAGAATAGCCGGCCTCTTTATGTGGGCTGCTCTCCTTTGATGGCCATCAGGCTGCAGGCTATCATTTTACATTTTACGCCGACTGCTATTGTCAAGAGACCATTATTGCTGCTGAACTCTGGTTAAATTCACACCTTGCCTCTAATCAATTACAGCGTTGATCCATTAATCAGCTAAAGTGAAAGGAAAAGAAAGCGACTTGGGTTAAAAGTAGGCTCCTTCTGGTTGCATGGTGCAGTATACATGCCTCGATCGCCAGGACCTTTTGACTGGGAATGTGCAAGTCGGGATGCTGTCTGTCATCAACAGCCGGGGGGAATTCGTAGATCTTATTTAGATTTTTCCACTCTGTGATTTTTGCTGTAAGCATAAGTGACTCTTTGATTAATTTTCTATTTACTGATGCTTGCTAAGGTGAGGATGGTAGTTTTTGAACATACTCTAATCACAAGTCTTAAATGGCCTGTTGCAAGTTTCTCTGTGATTAAACGATTAAACTAGCTGGAAAACTTCCTTTTAGACTTTTCGGGTTTGGGCCTCTCTCTTCGTATTAACAGACCAGGACATTGGGACATGATTCATAATATATTGTTTTGTCTTCCATAGAAGAAACTCAAGTTATACAAGTTTGGACTGACATGAAGGTGAGTAAATGATGACAGAATGTTCACTTACGTAAACTATCACTCTGTTTTTCTTAACAAGTTCCAAATAAAGTAGATGTATTTGCATATCATAAGTTCTAAGGACAGGCACGTGCAGAACATTTCAAACCACGTTATGCATATCTCAAAATTTGTTCTTTCTGTATGCATATCAGCATTAATCTTTCAGACTTGGGCTGTGTGTTTGAGCATGCAAATGACCCGGTGCGATGAGGAGGTGGCCATCGTTTGGAGAGATTTTATAAAAACATGTCAAACAAATCACTTCCCCCTCTCCTCCTCGCCGGCTTGTGTTCAGATGCTCTCAGTCTTGGAGGTGACACGATTTAACTGTAAATGAAGCCCTGCCACCCATTAAAATGGACAACGCATGCTGGTTCTGGTAAAAGAGTCTTTTCTGTTCCAACAAAGTGTCGGGAATAAGCAGGGGAAATGTTAGTGGAGGGCATGATAATTATAGATGAGACTTATTTATTTATGTGTGGAGTCACTAGGGCCTTTTTATCAGGACGAGATGAAGGCGATCAGCTCTTTAAGAGTGGGCCACATGTTGAATAGGCAAGTGGGTGGGGATGAATGTTTCTCCGGGGGTTAAAAGCTAATTGTGTTGATGCACAAAGAGGCACTTCAAAAGTCCTCAAAAAAGAACAGAGTGGAGCATCAGGAATAGTGACGCTGTGACAGAGCTCGCACTGTGGGAATGCATCAGAGATCGAGCTTCACCTTTTAAAGTGCGTAGAGAGACAGAAGCGACTTCCTCCCTCTTATTCTGTCTCTTTCTTCCTGAATAATCCCGTCTTTCCCCAAATAAAACAAGCCCCCTATTTTTTGCATCTCCTCCTGTCAGATTCTCTGATTGTTGCTGTTTTCTTCCCTTTTCTGGCTATACTTTGCTGTCAGTCTGGCATTGTTTCTCTCGCTCGTCCTTTTCCCCTCTGGAACAATCTGTCCCCTCAGCTGACCAGCAGTTCCTTCTGTTTTTTTTTTTTTTTTTTTTTTTGTGAAGTGGGGAGGGAAGCACATCTTGTGTAGATTTTTCGGTTCTTCAGTGTGTCACTTGGCCGTGAGTGCCATTGTCTAAGGCTCCTTTTCTCCATGCCCCTCTGCCGCAACGAGTTGTGTCTTTCCCTCATGATCAGCACTTTTGTTGCCTTTGTTTCTGGCTGTACCTCAGAAGTCCATCTCCCCTTTTATGTCCCTCCCATTCAAGCCGAAGGGAACAGTTGTGCTCTGTTGTGGAGATGTTCCACTGGATTTTCACCAGTGGGGTTTCCTTTCAAACCCTTCAAAGTGCTACAATGGAGCTCCGAAGGCCTGAATGGCTATTGCCGAGTGCACACTCTTAGAAGGATCCCTGATTTTGTTTTCCCAGAGTCAATAAAAATGCTAAGTTAAAAGCTAACCCCGTTGCCCTCCCCACATCCATTGCTTGCTCCCTCCTTTTGATGGACCCTTCTCAATTATTTCTAAAGAAAAATTAATGGGAAAATTTTCAGTGTCATTCCCGCTGTGGATAACAATCGAACTGAACGGTCGGTTTCTCGCATTGGCACAAATTGAAACTTTCAGTATTATGACAGTTATTAGTGCACACATCTGCAGAAGTTCTTTCGGGGCCGGGTAACTTTCGGCAACAGGTCGCTGTTATTATTTTGTTTTGGTGTGATGAATTGGATATAGACGTTCCTTGTGCTGAAGGCAGGCAGTCATGAGTCTTTGGTCTAGGAAACAAAAACACTGTGATGCTTGACAGCTGAGCCGTCTGTAGTCTGAGCCTTTGTGTGGAGAAGAATTAGAGCTTAGAGTTTGCGGTTTGTCAGCCATTGTGTGTGTGCAGCTTTGCGAAAGAGAGAGAGAGAGAGAGCAACCATTTTCCACAAGGATTACAGGTAGAAGCGTAGGCCAGTGCACATAACTGCTATGACTTCACCCTCATTGTGCAGATTAGGGCGTAAAATCCACTCTAATGAGGCAGCGGCAAGGGGAACGATGGAGGAGCAGAGAACGTGCAACTTCTGGGATACTGTTGCCAGGGTCACCAGCCACCAGCTGATCCTGTTACGAGAGGATCAGATGTGTCTGTCAGCCCAGAGAGGGATTGGAATGAGAGGGAAGGAGGGAGGTCAGGTGGCAAAAGAGAGCCGAAAGTTTCATTTGCCTCTCTGACTATCGTCAGTGCCCCACAGTTAATTTGGCCACATATTTTAGCCCCGGCACCTTGTGTCTTCTGACTGGAAAACAAGGCTGATCCCATGCTGAGAAGCAGCTTTTATTGGGATTGTTTTAGCCTGGTGCCAGGAGGAGGTGGGAGGGCAAGACAAGGCCTGGAAATGGGATAAATATTGATGACTCCTTGACCGTTTATTTTTCCACCGTCTTCCGAACTTATTTCATGTTTATGCATCACGACATTGATTTCTTTTTGTTGTTTATTTTTTTATTTAATTTTTTTTAACCTTCTGTTTCATCCACTCCCTCCTACCCCAATCCTAAATTTAATTTAAAAGCCCAAACACGACAGTTCCTGGATATAGTTTGCATATTAAAAAGATGCTGATTATCGCAGACTAGATACACAAATCTTTAATTTTGTGCATTTTAGACACAGCTTCTGCTGTTGCTGCCAGACGCTGGAAATAATTGTGAAATCTGCATATTGAAAGAGTGCAGTTGACAGCGCTAGTATGTGATGTGGAGGGAGTGGGGGTTAAATTGGACAACATATTTATCCATGGTGCCGTGTCCAGGGCTGTTTATGAATGCATGAAACACTCGGGTTCAAAGGCTTAAATTCGATGCTGTAGGAAACAGACAAAACAAAAGAGAAATCTTTGATTATTTTGTTTGGAAAGGGCTTGTGTTTTTTTACAGCATTGTCTAAAAGGCTAGTTTGTTTTTGTTTCCATCATTTGATTTCACAGACCCTTTAAAGTGAGGTTTTAAAGAAGATTTGGCCTGTTGGTTATTTTGTCCACGCGAGTTAAGATGAAATGGTGGTCTTTTTGTTTTATCATACAATGCAGATGCATGTTGCATCATAGGACTGGTGCACTTATTATTTAAAATGTCACCAACATGATTTTACCCAGAGTGAACACAGTGGGCGGTTAAACGAGTACATTCTTAGTTTGTGTGGCTAGCTTACAGTATCATTATGAAAAATATAATAGCTACTTATGTCAGTGTTAAAGTCGTGCAGTAAATCTTCACATCATGTCTCCTGGTTAGCTGGCATTTTGAAAGTGATGGTATACGACCCCATACATTCTTAGACCTCCTACTTGGGGTCTAATCTCGAGTTTAGAAGAGGAAAAGGAACATCTGAGATGAAATGAGAACATCTGAGAAATGCCACTTATCAACATTTCTTTTTTTAAATGCAACAGTGCAGTTTTGTTGGACAGTAATGGAGCTACAGCTGAGCAGCCAACGAATGTCCAACGAAACCACCAGAGGTTTTTGTGTTCTCTCTTGGTCCTCTTATATAGGGAACCCAGACTTAACATTTAATGAGGACCAGGCCTGTCTAGAAGCATATAAAAGCAGCAAAGAGCAGAAAACCTCAGAACTCTCACCAGTAAATCCACTAACTGCTAAGCTAACCACCCTGTTATTTTAGCCTTTCAAGTCCAGAAAAGTGAGGACTGCAGGAATGTTGTCTACATCAGGGATTGCTGAACTTATCAAATGTATATCATAGTTTAATGACAAGGGGAAAAGCTGGACAAATGTAACAATAAAGTGGTCTAGATTGCGTATCTCGTAAGCTCTGTACAGATCTGGCCAGGAAGGCCAGCCCTCTCCAAATGGTTCCAGAGCTGCCATAGTGTCGTAATAACATTTATTGCTGCTTGTTTTTATTGTCCATGGTCTATGTTGCTTTTTATGTGAATTATTGTACACTTAATATTGGCCACTTGAGTTACTTTGGTACATATTAATTTCTGGGTTTTCTTAGCTAAGTGCGGATCCAAATAAGAAGTGGGCAAATCATGTAATCAAATAAATCACTGGGAGATAAGCTCATTTTCCTGCAGTGACTTTCGTGAATGAATTAGTATGTTGAAAGTTGGTATAAAAATCTCATTATCCATTGTTTAACAGGATTCCAGTTGGTTTATAATGTGAGAGTGGTATGCCACAAAGTTTTATTACGTTTAATGGCTAAGTAAGCCAACATTTCAAACTACTGCATTAGCTAATACTAATTACACATGCATTGTTTGCATTGCTGTTATATAGTATCAGTACACTGGATTACAAGCCATGTGGAAAAACATTTAGTTTGCAATCATTTTATTTCAAGAAAAGACAAGATGTAATTTCTATGTGTGATGTGCTTCAGAGTGTCTATGTGAATAAGAACCTCATTCGAATAATGCAGACATTTATATTTTTTTCCTTTGGTTGGTCTCTGTCAATCAGTTCCTCCACCTGAGAATTAAATTCCCAAGTCAGAATGAATTATGATACTCTGTGCTGAATAAAGACCCCTTAAAATGAAATGGATTTGAAATGTGCTAAGTGGACTTCGAACCACTGACCTAAGTAATTTAAATAGGGTTTTCTATGTCTGTTATCTAATTTATATGTTACCCATTAATTTCCATTTTTACCGTAATTATATATATATTTTTAAAGAATAACATGGGAAATCAGCTACAAAATCCAAAACAAGAACTTTAGATTTTCTTTTTCTAACATAATATATTTTTAATTTTAAAATTTGAAGTTTAAAACGCATTCATTTTTTTCAAATTAAAATCCACAAAGAAAAAGTTCATCCAAAATCATTCAAGATCATTCTGTTTTACTCCTACATGTCATTCCAAACTTGTTTGATGTATTTCTTATGCAAAACAGAATATTAGGGCCCTAAAAATAGCTCAGGTTGCCATTTAATTTCATTTTATGGATAAACAATACCTCATTTTTAAAACCAATCTTCTTTTGTGTCTCACAGAAGAAAGTCAGTCATACAGGTTTGGAATTACTTTAGGGTGAGTAAATAATGACAGAATTTGATTTCATTTTAAGGTGTCCTTGTTACATGTACATCTTATTATAACAATAAATTATGCATAATTACATGCAACTAGCCCTAAGCCAAACCCTAACCACATGAGTACATGTATTTAATTAATATTCCTCAGTACTTAAATGTATAATTGTACTGTAACAAGAACACCTTAACCGACTTTTTATTTTTGGGTACACTATTCCTTTAAAATCGATAAATATACTGTAAGAAGAATGAGACCATGAGAAACACATTTGTTCTTCAGACATGATCATCCGTTTGTGTCTGTATTATCGTGCAACTCGTATGAAATCTTTTATTAGAAGCCTGATGGTTATGCATGTATTAATATGACCATGACATGGACGTGTGCGTGTCTACAGCACATGAACACACAGCCAGCGTCCTCCCCTGCTGCACACACATCATCACGCTCTCTCGCGTTAGAGGCCAGCCGCCTGGTTTTCAAAGTGCCACCCTCGGAGAACACCAAAAAACCTTTCCAGAATTTACCGACTTGTCTTTCCCTCCTCTATCTCCTTCAAACATAAAAGAGAGAGTAACAACTAAACAAAGCAAACTCCTCTCTTTCCCCATGGCAGCTAGGTTGCAGCAAAGTGAAACCCCTACTGTGTTTAAAAAGGCATAGAGGGAGAGCAGCGCTGAATGGCGTTTCTCTATTAGACCCCTTGTACCTCCGTCAAGCGATCTGCTCCCGCTCTCTTTCTCTCTCCGATAAAGATCCATCAAGGAAACCCCTCTCTTCCCCCATGGAGGTTTCTTAATTTTTTTTTCCCTGCTTCTTTATGAAATCTATTCTTTAATTACGAGTGCCATCATTTTGTAAGCCTCCTACTTACAAGATAATTTATTTCTTTTTCAAGTACTCACTTAAAAAGGCTTTTTAACATTTTCACCCTGCAGCAGTATGCATTGAATGTAGAAGATTTAATTTGGATCCTCCCTCCCCCTTTTGCCGTACCCATTTCTTCGCCAACCCCCTACACACGTACATGCATAATGCCCTCTACCACCTCTGCAATTGTTCTATCCAATTTCCCTGTTTATATTCTTTATTGCCAATCCGGGTACTGTAAGGTTTGGGGGTCTTGAGTAATAGCAAGTTCCTCCCCTCTCTCTGCTGCATTGAGTGGTTTTGCATATCTCCTCCTCCTCCTTCCCCTTGTTGAGCTAGTGCCACTGACCAAATCTGAACACTATAGTATTTCGAATCCCTGCCGAGACTCTGTGTACTTAGGCCTGCAAAGTGCTCGCAGCCATAACTACCTGAATTGCTTTTAATTGCCTGGTATAGCTGCATCATCTCAGTCGAGAATATGCTTGCTTGGTTCTTGAGGGCAATTGTAAGCGTGAAGGATTGGATTAAGTGGCTATTGAAGTGACTTTAGCTTCTTTTGACAACAAAGAGCAAAAGAGAATACTTCACCCCTTCACTCCCCCCTTAAAAGATTATGCTACCTCCTTCTTTTTGTCAGGGCGGAAAGGAATACAGTCAACTAATACGGTCCCTTCATGTGCAATCATAAGGAACCGACAGGCGAAGACTGTTCCCGGCTGTAATTAGTTGTATGTGATACCAATTATTTGGCGCATTTATTAACGCTAATTGTTTGAACACCCCGACATACCGAAAAAACAATTAAAACGTGTCTGAGCCATAACAGTGGTTATTAGTGTGTGATAAAATGTGGAAATTAAGCCATAAACACACACCTCTATTAGCCCTGACACAGGGGAACGGAAATCTGACAGCTTCTAGAACTCATTTACCAGACAGATTTGTGGTCTTGTCTTTATTTTGCTGTGTTGGGGTATGTAATCTCTCCCAAGTCTCTTTCACATCATACTGGCTTGGCCCTAAATAGATTTATTCAGCTGTGCTTGCTAAGCCATTGTGAATTAGCATTAGAGAAGAAGCGTTTGCTCTGATGTTGTCGGAGATAACAGCCTCAGGTCAGCAGTGCTTATCCATTAGAGGACTGAAAGGAAAACAAACCTTGTTTCTTCAGTTTGTAAAGATTTGGAAGGGAAATTGAAGTTCAGGATAAGTGCCTGAGATTAGCCAGAGGTTTGTTACATGTGTGCAGGCATAAAGAAAGATCAGCAAACTAATGAATGGCTACAACGGGTATCTAGAAGCCAACGCTTCACAAATGACAGTATTTTAAGTTTAAAACACATTATCTAGTTTAAAACGAAATGTTACTCTTTGTATTCATGTTGGTTTTGAAATGCTGTTTCCGAGAAAGATTTAGGCTTATTGACTCTAACCTGTCATGTGGTTTAACTATCAAGCAAAAATTATGATGAAAAATTGTCATTACAACTGAAATACACGCAAAACTATGCATTATAAATGCATGAATTTTTTAAATGCTATAAATTCTATTAAGGTAATTTTTATATATAAGGTGAAATATATATTTTTAAATAATGAGTTATTTATTATATAATTTATAAAATTGTTTTTGTGAAGTATTACCAAATTATTTTACAACATTGCCATGTCATAAAACATCAAATTATCTGATATTTTACTATGCTTACTGACCTTGACACAGTCATGAGTTTTTTTTTTTGTTGTTTGCTTTGTTTCAAGAATTTAATTCTTTAAATTACTTAAATATATATATATATATATATATATATATATATATATATATATATATATATATATATATATATATATATATATATATATATATATATATTAGGTAAAAAACATGCTTCTCATAGGCAAGGTGTAATTGTCCCTTGTATGTATTAAAATAACATTTTTATGAAAATTAATAGATGGGATAGAAAATGTTATATGTCACTGATCAATTTAAAAAACTCATCATAAATGCTTCCATTTTCTCAGGGGGATAAGTCGTCTACTTTTATCTGCAGTTCCCTGGTGTCAGTCGAGCCAGCGTACCCACCATACTCCTGGCACCCCTCTGAAGTACATACCACGCCGCGCCGTCCTGTACGTTCCCGGCAATGACGAGAGAAAACTGCGGAAACTAACTTCTCTGGATGTGGACTGTGCCGTTCTCGACTGTGAGGATGGAGTCGCCCTCAACAAGAAGGTACTGACCGCCCTAACCTCTCATTCTTCTCTTAACACCTGACTCTGTGAGACATAATCACAAAATCCTCATCATTTAAAGCTCTCTTTTAGCCAGGTGCTGATCCTTAATCACTCCAAAGAAAGCTACCTAAGCGCAATGCTTAAAACAAGCACATTTCCGTCCCATTATGTGCCAATAAAGGCAAAAATGCCCCCCTATCACATTCACTTGAAACAAGGTGCCCACTTCACACTGAGCAAACAGCAGGACTTCAGCAGATGCTGCAGGTTAAAAGCATTCTCGACCCACCCACACAGCCAGCCAATTGGCCCTGTTTACCTCTCCATGAAATTGTGATTGGAGCAGGAGCTAAAAGGAGAACCGGTAGAAAGGAGTCAGCGAACAAAGGTTTTTAAGTCATGTTAATAAAGATGATTGATATGGCCAGAGGCTATTCCTGCTGGAGTGGGAAAAACTTTGAGAGGCAGCCTAAACGTTGACCCCTGAAAAAAAGGTGATGGATCCCAATGTTTTCCAACACCCACTAATTTCTTTATCACATCCAAGTGGGTGAAAAGGTTTTAAGAAAGTATCCATTAAAGCTATCTTTGATGGCTTTTAAGTGTCAAAAATGTACTCAAAGGATAAAAACATTATGGCATTGTTACCATGTAAGACCTTAGCATAATGGTATGTATCAATGTTAATGTTGTTCTTAAATGAGAAGTATAAAAGATAAGATTGCTGAGCCAAAATTCAGTTATTCTGTCAGGTTCTGCCCGGATAGGATTATTTTGTTGAGGAATATTAATGCTAGGTGATCTGAGAGGGGAGAAAATGGCATTAGAGAAGGGTCTCGGGTCCCCTCTCGGAGCCGAGTGGCTTTCTTTTCGCTAGCTCATGTTCCTGTCAGAGCTGACAGAATTAACACTCTCTGTAGTCTCCCAGATAAAAATGCTAATAACTCACTCTGGAAAAATAACAATGTACTTCACGAAGAGCCTGAAAAATAATCCCATTGCTCCTCAGCTGTTTGATGGTATAAATCTGTCAAGACTACAAGCACTTACAATCCTTCGTACAAGACGCAGTCAATTTTAAAGACCATATGTTAACTTTAAAGGGCCTGGCATGGTATGGGGAAAGCTGTGATCCATTATTTATTTGCTAGCACGCAACTGCGTAATGTAAAAATGAGTTATTAACTCAATAATAAAACACAATTCTCTCCTCTGCACCCGCACTTTCACTTCCCACACTCTCAGCTGTTTTCCCCATCCTGGCAATTGGAAATCCATGGGGGTTTGTGTATACCTATAGATAGATAGATGTTTTATTTTTCGTGCTACTGAATGAAACTACTCCTGCAGCTCAGTTACTCTTTTATGGGGCGTTGAGGAGGATGGAAAAGGACTGCATACTGTACACATGCACAGGTTCTGAGGACTTTTTTTTTCTTCATCGAGACACTGATTTAACCAAGGTGTTCCTGTAGTACTTCAGTGCTCAAATGCATTCAGATTGTGTCATTATTAAAAATGATTCAGTTGTGTTTAGCTGATCATTGGTAGAATCTTTGCTGTAAAATTCTAAATATTACATAGTTGGACCTTTCGTAAATTATTAGAAAGGGAAAGAAGATGGTATAGGAAATAATAACTAGAGGGTTGGAAAAGCTAGATTCAAACTTGCCTGATATAAGCAAGCATAGGGATGCAACCATACCATTTTTTCAGAACCGATCCGATACCGAAATTTCTGATTATCTGCCGAAACCAATCCAATCCGATACCAGTTTTTTTTCAATCAATGTAGAATTTCTGTACTTTTGTTTTGATCTGATCATCACTCTTTTGTGTTAATCATACACTACTTACATATACACAACTTCATTTTAATGAAAAATAACAAATGAAAAAATATATAATCTTAAGCCATGTTCACACCAAGAACGATAACTACAAAGATAACGATATTAGCATCCACACCAGCGAGCGATATCGCCTGTTTATTCTGAGGGCACGTGTGTCTCCCACTTTAAATCCTTGAGCTCGTTTTAGCAGGATTGATTCTGATTGTCTGTCAATGTTTGTATAGTTCATCAGTTGGAAAACATTTTTTCTGAAAATTATTCTAACAATACCGTTTGTCTATGCCTTCATCGTTACAGTTGTAATGTGGACTCTGCTAATATTTAATATTGAGAACGATTTTTAGAACTATATCTTTATCATTATCTTTATAGTTATCGTGCTTGGTGTGAACAGGCCTTTAATGTGACAAAAATACTATTATAAACTAGGTTAGTGGAAAATTCAGCAGCAAAAGATACTATAGATTCTAGAAAAATCACCGGTGCACAATAATTTAATAAAATCTAGTGAAATATTTTATTTACAAATAAAAGTGAATAAGTCTAAAATCTTGTTAAATGTTACACATTGCTCGGCTCGAGTTCAGTTTGAGTAAATGAATTACTCCAGGATATTAGTTTATTTTGACTCAGAGGGAGTGTTAGCCACATTAAAAAAAAGTAAATAACTTGAGTAATTAGTGGATTAATGCTTACTGGAGACGTGAACCGGTTCAAACCATTCAGTCCGATTAGGTGAACTGGTTCAACCTGTTCACTAAGAAGAATTGGTTAAATCAAATTATTTGTTCGCGAACCGGATATCACTAGTACAAAGGGAAGAGATATTGATTCGTAGTTCATTAAATCCGTGTGTTAGTCAGAGGTGTCAAGTAATGAAGTACAAATACTTTGTTACCTTACTTAAGTAGAAATTTTGGGTATCTATACTTGAGTAACTATTTTTCAGCCAACGTTTTACTTCTACTCCTTACATTTTCACGTTAGTATCTGTACTTTCTACTCCTTACATTTTAAAAATAGGTTCCTTACTGCTATTTCATTTCGGCTTGTTTTCATTTCGGCTTGTCATCAATAAAAAAATTTTAAAAAGTCAGTTTCTCATCTACTGTAAAGTTTTCGCTGTTCACCGCTCATCACACCACAGCTGTTTCCTCCAGCGACAATCTAGCCCTTAAGACTGACATATGAACGAACTCATACTTAAATTGTACTTATTTAAATATACTTCATTTAATCATACGTACTTTATACATACACTACTGTGCAAAAGTCTTAGTCACGTTAGTATTTTCACCCAATAGAATGGTGTTCAGCCAGTTATTTATATATTGTGCTGTAGTGTGTCAGTTTAAAATATCAGTATACATTTCCAACCATTCATTTTACCGTTGTCAGACTGCTTGTGCATTCAAAATCGCACTAGATCATTATTAAAATTAATGGCAAACTGATATTTCTCTACTGACACACAATAGCAAAACATATAAATAACTGGCTTAAAACCCTTTTTTGGGGTGAAAAGGCTAATGTGCCGAAGACTTTTGCATAGTACTGTACTTTACAAACGACATTGTTGCTACTTTATAAAGAATGAGCATACAATAATTCACAGGACTGCTTAAAGACAGTGACAGGCAGCACTCATTTTAACTAAATATCAGAATGATTGACAGAGATACAGTAGAAACATTATGTGTGATTTTGTGTTAAATAATGACCCAGATTGTAAAATACATTTATTAGCCTTAGAGTAAGGGAAGCACAACTTGAGAAATGAGAACATCCAAGGAGCGTGTGCAAACTATGGATTTATTTTAAATATTTGTAATGTTCTTGTAATGGCTCTTTGTTTTTTTAAGTATCGGTTCAGGCACCGTTTAGGCACCAGTAATGTTTTAAAAGTATCGAAATGGCACCGGACCCTACTTAAAAGTTATTATTTCTTACTACTGGCTCATTTACCAAATGGGTGCTTTCTCCTCGTCCTCTGCTAATTAAGCTCCTGTAGGTAGTTCGGTAGCGAGACGTTTGAATAAATTAGCGTTTGACAACGCGATTGACAATGTTGTGATAAGTAGGCTATGCCAACTTTGTAACTCCTTACCCCCCCCCCCCCCCCAACAATGGACATAGCAGACATATGTAGCAAATACAGGAAGGTATCAATCAAGAAGGTATCAGGATTATGAGTTTTATTTTTATTTTTTGATTAATCACTTGTATTAATCATTCATTTTGACAGCACTACTGTTTATTTTAAATAGACAACCATACAAGGGTAATTGTTACAAAGCCTGCCCTGGGTACACCTATGTTCTTGTCCATTGCCCTCGCCGATTCCTGCAGCTAAGCTTGGATGTACATTTACATTCCATTAAAGGTTATTGATGACATGCCTCTGAAGTTTGACTTTTTGCACCATTACAATACTTATAGGCAACTAGTCATCATATCTCTAGTTCTTTAATGTATTTGCATTGTATTAAAGTGCGTTAATTTTCAATGGGCATATATGCGCCTGAAATCGGTAGCCTAGTGCATCCCAAATTTTTCAACATGAACATTTTAATATAACATTATAGTCATTATGGCCTATGGCCTTTAGAAAAATGTTTTTTTGAGGAGGTGGGGTAGTGCACAATAGGCCCCTGTGGCGTGGCCTAAGCTTTTGTTCTTAATGGCATTTTTTTTCCTTACATTACTTTTACTTTTATACTTTAACTAGTTTTGAAACCAGCATTTTTACACTTTTACTTGAGTAAAAAGCTTGAGTTGATACTTCGACTTCTACAAAAGTCTTCTTATACCCTAGTATCTATACTTCTACTTGAGAAATGAATGTGAATACTTTTGACACCAGTGCTGTTAGTTTATTGAGCCTTTTCTTTGAACAGTTTTAAACCTCAGTTACTGTGCGCTCTTGAAGTTTCATCATTTTAACTGTAGTAACCGAACGCAACACGCAGTTTGATTGCTGAATGGAGGATGACAGACAGCCACAGCAGAAAGAAGAGTTTATGTGAACTTGAATTGAATGATTTCAATATTAATCTGTACCTCACATGGAACTATGGAACAGCTTCAGAATCAGAACACTTGAAATATGTGCAAGAAAACGTTTTGGTGCTTTATAATGGTTTTTGTGCTTTTTCGTGGATTTCGTGGAACAATAACACAGATATGTACAATATCAGATTTGGATCAGTCTCGTCTGACGAATACCCGATCCGCAGAAAATGCCAGTATCGGAGCCGATATCGATCCCGAGTATTGGATCGATGCATCCCTAAGCAAGCACCATAGTTTAATGTGTCAGAACATATGCATTAGCCACTAAGCCACAGTTCCAACATCAAACCATTTTATTTCTAAATGAATATGCCTCTCTAAGCCTACAGGTTAGATCGTGAACTAAGTTAAAGGGATAGATCACCCAAAAGTGAAAAGTCGTTAGCTCACCTTCGTATTGTCCCAAAACTGTAAGACATTCTTTTTTAAATGTATAAAATAAAAATTGTTGACACTTTACTTAAAGGTCCCGTTTTACGCGCTTTTTTGAAGCTTTTATTGTGTTTACAATGTGCAATATAACATGTGTTCATGTTTCGCGTGTAAAAAAAAAACAGCATTTTTCACACAATTCACCTATCTGTATACTGCTGTTTTTACTGTCACAAAAACGGGCTGATGACTTCCTTGTTCTATGAAGCCTCTCCTTCAGAAATACGTAACGGGTTCTGATTGGGACAGCGGTACCTGTGTTGTGATTCGACAGCAGCTGAGAGCAGGCTGCCCTCCTGGTAACGCGATTGGGCTAGAATGCACGTGCTGGAGATGTATTTATAGTCACAGGAGTGTTTTTACTGACGAGATGCGCATGAAAACCGCATTCGTTTTTTTGCACAGCCCTAACATCTAGTTAACAAAGCTAAACAGCGTTGCCCTTTGTGTAATAAGTTACAGAAACTGTTAAACGCACCAACTTAAATAATAAAATAAACTTACCGGTTGTGGTCCATAAACAACGCCTTCTCCAGACAAAGAGGGAACTGCTCCATCTTTCAAGAATAATCTTTGTGCAAATCCAGCATTAAACTGATTGAGATTGAGAAAGTTGTCCTCAGCAAGCTGTCCTCAGCAAAATGAGCTGCACATAGTTTTACATGTGCATTATAATTTTCGGGAACCGAGTTAAACATAAATTGTAACCATTAATCTCAAAGTACAGTGTTCCTGGGAAGCCCAAACAAAGATGATTGGACTCAGAGATGAAAAAAAAACAGCGTTTCAACAACATGGCGACAAACATAAACAGCTCTTCCTTCTTCTCCGTCGGAGCGCAACAAGGCCACGTCCCCTGTTTGTGAATTCATGTGGGCAGTGGTTAGTCAAAAAAACTGTTTTAGTGACGTTATTACTGCAGGAACTAGAAGGCTGTAGTCCAAACGGGTCGTTTTTTGTAGGCGAATTCTGTTAAATCAAATATCTCGCTTGGCATTGAACTTTGAGCTTTAGGATTTTACAGATATTATTTATACTCTAACAACAAAATTACACACTAACTAAAGTTTAAAACATGGAATCACGAAGAAGGGGACCTTTAAAGCCTTAATGTGCAAGGGTATAATGCATTGTAATTATTCATAATGTGAGTCGTAATACATTATATCTTGTTGTAAATAGTATAACCAAATATAAAATACATAGTATAACAACGAATTGATAAGTGTTATAATGTGTATAAAGTGTTACTGTGGCTCGGTGGTAGAGCATTACATTAGCAGCGCAAAAGGTTGTGGGTTCGATTCCCAGGGAACATGTTAGGTAAAAAATGTTAGCCTGAATGCACTGTAAGTCGCTTTGGATAAAAGCGTCTGCTAAATGCATAAATGTAATAATGTATTATATGTGATTACCACTATTCATGAGATTGTACATTTCATTATAATGTGCATTACAAGGCATAATTAATGCATTAAAACACTTTTATAATGCATTATACCTAAGGGATTTAAGTAAAGTGTTATGGAAATATTTTGAAGAAAATTGAGTTCAAACAAACAAATAAAAAAAGTCACAAGAAAGTCAGTCATACAAGTTTGGTACGATGTTAGGGTAAGTTAATGGTAACTTAAGTTTTAGTAAATTATCCCTTTAACTGGTGAAATAATTGTTTATTCTAATTCTTTTTATGACATTTGAACTTAAATTAACCAATTATTTATTGAATACACATGCTCTGTTTCAGAACTTACAAAAAAAATGTTTCTTTTGTATGTAATTTTTAGAGTATTGTGCTGTTAGCTTAGCAACATGCTAAAGTCAGACGTCAGTCTTCCACGCAGAGCACTACTTGTGTGCCACAAAGAGTTGCCGCCTATGTAGAGAATTCTGAATTAGTCCCTTATGACTTTTTCTTAGATTCTGGGAAATTTTAGGGTCATTTAGTTATTTTTCATATTGTTGTCGTTTTATACATATAAACAAATGCTTAAGTGTTAGAATAAAAAAACAAGGCACATTTATGTTGAAATTAGGAAATTGATGAATGAGAATTGTTTCATTGTTTTAAATTGATGATTGAATTTTGTCTGTGTGCCATGAGTATCATTGTTGTGACCCCCCTACCCCCCGCCCCCATAGCAAACAGTGCCAATCCTTACCCTGTCCTGCCCGCTTGGTGCCATGTGACAGAAGGTTCAGACTTCTCAGTGACTGCCACTGCCACTCAGGACCAAGGCTTAACTCACACACTTAGTATTTAAAAATATCGCTCCTTGCTGATAAGGAGGGGTAGGAAGTCGTCCTTTTCTCTCCTCCAGCAGGGGCTGATGGCTACACCTGTCTTTTTTTCGCTCCGGGGGCGAGTTTGTTTATTTGTGTGTTTTGTGGCAGAGATGCCCTATAGACTTCAGCTCAGTTTGGGGCATTCCACTCAACGGCTCCTTTCCCCACTCTTCTTCCCTGCCTGCCTCCCCTTTCTCTCTGCGGCAGCCTCGCTCCGCACTGCCCCCTCCCAGCTCCAATCCCTGGAAGTTTGGAACTAATGAACTGACTGCTGAGCTGCCGCCACGGAGCTTGGTCCCAAACTATACTGTACTTCACACTCGATTTATTCTCCAGATGGCAAGACTACGCAGCCCTGCCGGGAGGGGCCACCTCTTCCACTGAAGTGTGAAAGTGGACGGATGTTGTTTTCGGATCCTCTGTGATCAGCTCCAAGCTCCCTCAAACCACCCGGCATGTATGTAGAGAATAAATCCCCCTGCTAACGGGCACACTCGAGCTGTGATGGCTGTCTGTATGTTTGTGTGTGTGTGTGCCCTTGTTGCTTTTGCTGAGGTGCAGTGTCACTGGCATTGGCACTTGTGTTATCTGATGCACTCACCGGGTGGTGGTGGCTGATGCTTGGAATCATGACAGTTATCCCTGCTCTTTTTTTTTCTTTTTTTTATACCTTTCTCTCCCTCGTCTCTACACTCCTACCCTTTTCTACTTTAGTCAGCAGAGCTAGTGCAAAACATCTTGCCGCGCAACAGGTTCACTGGTTCTGCAAAGTCTGATGGGGATGTGTTTGCTTCTCAGAATTTAGATGCTTTGTAAGATCAAGCTGCTTTAAATGATGGATTGGTTTCAAATATTTAACCTGCAGCCAAACTACATTTGAAAAAGATAGGTACATTACAAGCTGTTACTAAAAAGTTAATCAATTTGTTAACAATTTTATATGTATAACATTTTAAAAAACAATTATATAATATTGAGTCCTTTGAAGGAATGTAATTTGACAGAAAAATTAGGAGTTTATGAATATGAATATATATATGAATATTAAATGTGAACCGATAAACTTAAAAACTAGTAAGATTTTTTTTTTTTTTTTTTTTTTTTATCAAAAGTGACAGTAAAGGCATTTATAATGTTACGGAAGTTTTATATTTTAATTTTTTTTAAACTTTCTATTCATCAACAAATCCTGCCAGGAGACCGCAAACTTTTTTCAATAATAATAATAATAATAACAACAACAACAACAATGTGTTTACTGAGCGTCATGCCAGCATATTAGGATGGTTTCTGAAGATTCTGTGTTATACTGATGACTGGATTAATGGCTGCTCAAAATTTAGCTTTGCCATCACATTATTATATTACATTTAGAATGTATCCCAAAAGAATATGGTAATTTAAAATTGTAATAATATTTCACAATACAACAGTTTTTTTTTCTATTTTTGATCAAAAAATTGCAGCATTGGTGCACGTAAGAGACTTTCAATAGCCTAAAATGGTAACGACCCCAAACCTATAAACTGTGGTGTAAATCAAGCTCAAAAGAAAGTTAATAGCACAAAGATATTAATTGACTGTAAGTGTGTGATTTTCTAAGAGCTCAAATGTTTTGACTTTGTCACAGCAGACTGTCATGTGTCTATGTTGTGCCATTTGTTATTTTCCTTATCAGCCCTGGTGGTGGCAGTAGATTAAATGATTTGGGGAAAAGAAAAGTCTCACATGGCTTATATTTTAACATATGCAATCAGCAGTTCATATATCAGTTGTGACTTGCAGTGAAGATCCATAGCAGTGGCTCCCTGTATGAGAACGTTTCTGTTCTCTAGTATACATTCACAAGTGCAGCGTGCATTTTCTGTTTGTTTGGACTGGCTTAAATAATACACTATTGTAGTCTTATATTTCAGTCTGAGCTCATTTGAAAGTGTAATACTTTGGCTTCCTGTCAACATTCCCAATTTACCATAATCTATGCAACCAAATGTTATCTGATATAGAAGCTTAAAATGCAGTGCCGGCATTTTGAAGTAATCTAAGATTTCCTCTGCCACACTCTCACTGGGTCGGTTCAAAGAGGGAGTGCCACAAGGCATTGCAATAGTGTAGATTTAGTGAGCGTTAGTGTACGCCACATCTCAAATACTGCAAAATAATCAAATTTAGCCTTTGAGCTCATTTGAGCTGGGAGGTTGCTGAAGAAAGCTGTCCTGGTGCTCATGGGTGGCTTTTGGTGTGATGATCAAATGTCAGCATTTACTTATCCTCGTGTCGTACAAACCTGTAAGACTTCCTTTCTTCTGTGGAACACAAAAGGAGACGTTCATCAAAATGTTCACGCTGCTATTTTCCACACAGTCAAAGTAAATGATGCCCACATACAGCAAGCTCCAAAATATGTGAGCATGCTTTATGTGAGGAAAAGGCAGAAGTTTAATCACTTAATGTCACATTTGAAAATGTGCATATTAAAATGTTCACTCAAATAAAACTTACTGTATGTTACTGGGCTCTTTTTATTTTTGAACTTTTTGTTATACGAAAAGGAATAGCTGGGAAATTCTGCTAAACGTCTTTTGTTGTGTTCCACGTACGAAGGAACATCGTGCAGATTTTGACTGACATGAGGGTGACTAAATGATTACAGAATGCTTATTTTTGGATGAACTATCCCTTCAAGTAGAGTGGGCTCTCATCAAAGTGCAGCTGAGGAACGTTCCAGAGGAACACAGGGTGCTCTACTGCCAAGAGAAACAAACGGCGATCTGAGGCATTCACACAGAAAATGGATCCCTAGCATTAGTGAACTCTGATAGCCTGTGTGCTGCCAGAAACTGCCTGCCAGTCAACCCTGTGGCATGTGTGTATGTCATACTAGGGTAAAGTTTACTGAGGGGTCAGTGAAGAAGGGTGGTCCTGATTCCTTGGAACTGAATGAGGGAGATGGTGACTGAGGAGGAGATTGAAAGATTTCTTCAACCATCACAGTTCTGACATCATCTTTGCTTTTTTATGTAAATTAAATATTATGACATGATAGGTTGGACATCTGGTTGTGTTTTTGTAAGATCTGGTGTGTGAAATCAGAGAACTAATGAGCACTAATGGGAGGTAATTCTCCCACAAATGAGAATTTTCTCATTATTTGCGCACTCTTATGTTGTTATAAACTGTGTGACTAACTTTCTTCAGTGGAACTGAAGTTGAATTTTGGCACACAACAAAATGAAACAAAAGAATTGACAAATATTTAGAAAGGTAACATAAGCACTATAAAAGCATCATAAAACACATGCATAAGGAACAAAATTTCATTTATTGCCACAAGATGTGACAACCAATGCAGTTTTATGTCATTGCTGTGTCTTGAGGTCCCAGGAGTGAATAAGCACAAGCGCAAATGAGAAAAGACTAATGACACACATCTGTCTTCTGTGAATCCTGTGGAAGGAATCTGAGTAGGCCAGAATAAGCCATAATATCTCATTGTATCTCTCATAATTTGCAGCCATAACATGGAGATCTGTCTTCATGTTGTCACCGTGAAAAGGATGCATGCCAAACATAGCTGCTGTATTATATGCAACCAGACACTTGAATGTTATGCCTGATGCATGTAACTAAGATAAGTCATGAGATATGTGTAACGAGTTTGCTGTGTGTTAGTGATATCTACTTGATCTGGAGGGATTTCTCCGTCTCTCACTATAATGAATGTTTAGGAGAGGTGTTGATTTGTAATGGCTTCATTCAGGATGAATGGATACATGTGCTCTGAGCAGAATAATAACACATGATTGGAGATTGTCTCCATTATAAATGTACAAGTTTACATATGACAAAAACTATGCAAATTGATTTGCGTAGGATCTATTATACAGCATCAAACACTGTTTTTTATAATGCCAAGAGATCATTTAAGTCCTTTACCGAACACAGTAATACAAATTATGTTATTTTATTTTAATCTAATGCAGTGCAAATCAGAAAATGTTTTTTTTTTTTTTTTTTTTTTTTTTTTTTGCTTGACATAATCTGACTTGGTAACACCCTCATTGTTTGTGTTGGATAAATGCTAAATTGTTTAAATCATAACTGACAAATTGTCCAGATGATAAAATGTTTTTTTAATCATGATTTACTGCCGGCCCTCCTAATATTACCACTGTTATCTCCAAATATTTTATAGGCTAAAGGAACGCATGACTTTTGAAGATCCCTTTGTGTTCAGTTTGCAATTCAGAAACTCTTACGATAAACTGTAAGTTGAGGACCACAATGTTAGTTTAGACCCGACTGTCTAGACTGTGTTTTGGTTTTAATCTGTTTTGCTAGTATATCTGCAATGCTTCGGATGTTATATAGAAGATTTCACAGCTTTGGGCTTGTGTACACATTCAGTTTTGTTATAAAAGTGGTTGACGACATTCACTAGATTTACACACATGCTTTAGTTTAAGACTGTTAACCATTAAAATACTATTATAGTTTGTATTACTTTACATTACATTTTCATTTTAGTTATTTTTTTATATATATATATAATAACTGTTATTTAATATGTCAAGTTAAAGAAAATGAAAATAAATAATGTATTGGCAACTATCTGAAGTACATTTTAGTTATAATTTGTAGTTAGCTATATAGGAACCTCTCTGTGATTCATTGTGTCCAATAGCTTAATGTTGTTGTAATTATTATTATTATTATTATTATTATTATTATTATAAGATCTCCCATGCTTCACATGGTACACTTGACATGGAAAGGTGACTTTATAACACTCTGGCAGCAGGTGTGAACAACTCTAATGGCCAGAAAATTGGAAGTCAGTTACTTCCAACACTCCTTGTACCCCATGTACTCCATGTAATGCCACTTTTTAAATCCTAGCAAATAACATGCTCCCTTTAACCTGTTAAATGTCACCCCGTCCCGTATACGGGACGCCTACGTTGACTATACTATATTACAATCAAATTTAATCTAATCTTGACAAACTATATATCATTGGAAAGGTCTAAGACTCCCAAATATATATTATACCAATATTTTTTGTTAAAAATTCTGTAGGAAAAGTAATAGATCAATTTATGACAAGAGTGCACCCTCAGAAATCTACATTACAAAAGGAGCTTTGACCTTTGTTTAAAAAAAAGACTTCCTCGTTGCCTTTTTCTCTATCACATTTTAGAAATCATCAGAAGTTATATATCACTTGAAAACATAAAATCTCAAAATTCATCCTTCAAAACCCATTTTAAAATCAGACATTGCATTACCATGTAAATGGCACATCAAAATCATGTTACAAAATGTTTTCAGTCATGAATTATAAGAATTTAGGTTTGTATCATGCACATTCAAGTCTATCTTCAAAAACGTGAGTGACAGTTAACAGGTTAAAGAAGAAACTGGATAAAAAAATAAAAAAAACCTTTGTGACTGAAATCTTCAGAACATGGCCAGATAGGCATCTGGGTTAATGTTTAAAAGATCTAGATTGTACCACATTTTCAATGAATAAGAAAACTTTCCATGTTTCTCTTACCTGTGTGATTTTCATGATGCGTTATATTCTCAAAAGTATTAGAGATGTTAGATAAACCTTCATCAAATTAAAATAAATCAGAATTTAGAGTATTTTTTACTATTTATATATTTTAATAAACAACAGGTCTAACCCTGTATATAGTGTTGACTGCCTTCGTCAAACTTTTGTTATTGCTGTTTAACATTTTATTACATTTAATGGTGTTGTTTGTGTTGTTTCATTAAATGTAAATGTACTGTTATTGCAACACAACTTAAAACACTTATACAATCGTAATTCGCTTTGAAAAGTTACAAAGATCTTTACTTTGCAATGTTAAGTGTTTTCTGTTCATCTTTGAATAAAACCATTCTCTCAAGAGTTGCTACCTATAAAACTTTGATACAGTACAAAACCCTGAGAAAAAAAACTGAGCGTTTCCCTAGAGGCGCAGAGATCCTTCTGTTCCCACTCGCATCACAGGCTTCGATGTTTTTCCTTCAGCGCTTCAGTAGCAGAAGAGACTCTCACATGCTGCCTGCATCACAAGGCTACACTGTTGCACATTGTTAAGAATCATTTGTTTAAGTTGAAGTTTTCAGTGGCACAGCTATCAGACGTGTCGATTGTGTTGCTTAAAGGGCCGGTTATGATGACCGACATTTCAAGTGCTTTGAGAACTGAAATAAATGGTGCCCACGAACAGCAACTGTGGACGGCAGATGCCGAACGTGACCTGAGGTCCCATCTGAATGCTCCATTACAGTCACCTCTCTATCCTCTTAATTCTGGGAGTCCAGTGCAGCCCAATGTATCACAAAACGCTGAGTTTTGAAGAAAAGCACATATTGTCCCGCTCTCATTATCGAATTACAGCCGTCTGTTTTGATTGGCAGAGCCGGTCAGTAAAATGTGAGCTGCCCGAGCAGCACTCAGAAGTAGTAACAGATCATTGTTCAGCCTCACAGTGTGAGGAGAAGTGGTGATTTTCGAGAGGCTGAGAGAATCTAGCAGCGAGCCTTGCGGGACAGGCTTCCCTCTCATGCGGAACCGGACAAATGCAGAATCAGATGCTGGATCTGTTAGCCATTCATCTGGAATAGAGCTCCAGATGCCCAGTGTGTCACCTGTCAGACCCTGTCCATGAGACATTGTTTGCTTAGATTACACATCTAGGGAATCAAAGGCACCATCTCTCATTTAGTTACAGCTCATTTTTGGAAGATGTTACAAAGTATCACAGTCAGTTGCAAGAAGCTGGGATGAAAAAATAAAAAAGAGTGAGAAACGTTAAAAATGAAAACATATCAAATTTTGTTTCTTTTTGTCCCTTCCTTTCGTATTTCTAATAATTCAAATGTATAAGAAATCATTATACATTTCAAATGACATACAAAGCCCCCATTTTTCCTGCGCTTTGATTAGACACTGAATAATCCAAATGCGGATCCATTGCTTGGCGTATCGCACAGTTGGAGTCCAAATCCTCTAAAAATGCGAAGGATCTGGCCTTTTTTTAAAATGAGAAGTCAGCGTCTACAAAGTCTGTCCTTTGTTTTGAGTGTTTTGTGGACGTGCTGTCATGATACTGTGTTGAGCTTTAATGATGGGCTTGATGGAAAGAATCAAAGATCCCTCAAACCTGCAAATCTCCTGGTCACTCTGTGGGATGCTGGGTGATTGGGGAAGGGTCTTTTTGAAGCAACTAGTTGGACGGGTTTCCATTAATGTAAAACATTTCAGCTTTCAAAGTACTTTTATTCCTGCTCGGAATGGCTGGGTCCCCTCAGGAGCCCGAGATCTTCTCGAGAATGTTCTTTGTCATTTTACTGTGAGGGAAGATGAGTTAGTGAGCCCTTCCCACTGATAGAAATTCAAATTTTTTGATGTCGGGAATATCAGTTCAAAGCAAAATGTAGTGATAAAAAGCAGAGAATCGTGTGGCATGAGGTTTGCTATAACATTACACAATACAGCTGTTATTTAATTGTGATTGGTCAATTTCTAGCTACGCTGTTGACTTTTGACTCTTGACTTGATATAGGAGCCTTTTGATGTTGATTTGTTACACAAAGCCCCGTGTTTTTGTTCAAGAGTGAACGTGATATCAGCCATACAAAGCACATTGTTTAAGACACTGAATCAGTCTTGGATTATACTGGAGGACTCAAACTGGATCCACCATGGAACAGCTTTACGAATACTGAGTTATGGCTTCATAAACCTGTCGGGTCTCCTAATATTACCACTGTTATCTCCAAATATTTTATAGGGTAAGGGAACGCATGAATTCCTTTTGAGGATCCCTTTGTGTTCAGTTTGCAATACAGAAACTCTTACCATAAACTGTAAGTTGAGGACCACAATGTTAGTTTAGACCCAAGTGTCTAGACTGTGTGTTGGTTTTAATCTGTTTTGCTAGTATATCTGCAACTCTTCGGATGTTATATAGAAGATTTCACAGCTTTGGGCTTGTGTACACATTCAGTTTTGTTATAAAAGTGGTTGACAACGTTGTTATTTTAGCTCTAGGTTGAGGGAATATGAATCCAGACCGGTTGTGATTACCAGTCCGAAATGAAGGTTTTATAGTCCAGACTTAACTTAAAAGAAGCTTAAAGATTTGGACTAGAGATTTACCATCTTTTACTTTTCATGACCAGTACTGATGGTTCTTTTTAAGTTTCTGTTACCTAACATGCAGAACCCTTTTTTTTTTTTTTTATATGCGTTTTCTGACGCTGTAATACCTGGATGTCTATTAAGCTAAAATGTAGTATGCCTTATAATATTATAAACTGTATTAATATATTTATAATAATAATAATAATAATAATAATAATAACAGTTTATGAATAATAAAAAGATTAACTATTATTTTTATCATCATTATTATTAAATAAATATATTAATCAAATAAAAAAGCTGATTAACCTTAGGCCAGACCATAACATGAAAAACATTTTATGAATAGATAATAATAATGCTATAATAAATATAACATTAAATTTAGCATGCTATTATTATTATTACTCAACTATTATGTATTTATTTATTAATTCTTTCTTTCCTCCTATTCGTTGTCTCTAAAGTTGATGTAAATGCCATGTATTTGGCCAGTTTATGGCCATTATGGTCTGGGCTAAGGTTCAACAAGGTTCTAAGTTTTGGGGCAGAGGTGTCGGTGGACGGTGTAAAGATGACCTAGGCCAAGGAGTTCCTCATTCAAGTTAAATTAACCCCTCAGCCTTGGCCCCCCCTTCTCTTTTTCTCTTGGCCTTTCTCATCCCTCCTCTGATCTAACCTGACAACTCCTGAGCTACTGTTTCCTCCTCCTGCTTAACTGAGACCACATTTCCCTTCGGATGGAGTGCTGTGTTCAGACCAATGGAAAGCTCTGGATTGAGCTGCATCTGGTTTGAATCTTCTGGCGTGTGCTGCTGTTGTCAAAGTTCGGCCCTGGAACTTGGCTTTAACTTTGATTCTTCCTCCCTCCACTTCCTTTGGTCATGTGTCTGTGGTGTTTTTGTGGAAGACTTGTGTGCAAGGCTTTTCACTTTATGGCCTTTGGTGAATGCGCTGTATGTGGTTGATCCCTGTCGCTAGATGTTTCTCCGCACTGTAATCCCAGGCGCCAACCACCACTTCCCCTGTAAATTCACATAGCCTCCTGTTTATCAGGTAAACACAACTCATGGTCCAGTAGCAGAATAACATATAATAAACTCTGTCTAACCTACTTTCATTCAATTTTTTTTTCACGTTTCATAGCCACAACCCTGTGTTCGTGGTCAAACAGAGTCTGTATTGTGTAACACATCCATTCAGTGTCCTTTTGCAAGCGCGTTATGTGTTTATTACATCACTGAATACTGCATAAACAGTCGGGTCAGTCTTTCATTTTGTGGTCGAGCATGCATTGGGGCATTTCCATTCTTTAATAGCAGCTGTGGTGAAGAAAGTATTTTTTGACACAATGGCACATAACATTTTTATTTATTTTTTCCTTTTTGACAGGATGCAGCACGGAAAACTATCCCAAAGATGCTGGCCGAGTTGGATCTGGGACGTACGGAGAAGTGTGTGCGGGTGAACTCGGTGTCCAGCGGCCTGGCTGAGGCTGACATGGAGGTTATTCTGCAGGCAGACGTGCTCCCCACAGCTCTCATGCTGCCAAAGGTGGAGGATGCAGGAGAGGTGCAGTGGGTGAGTGAGTCTTCTAGCTTTTTAAATGAGTAGTTCACAAAAAAAAATAAAAAAAATAACAACCTATAGCCATAAAAAAAAAGCACTATACTGTATGTCATTATTTACAATATCTTCTATGGAATACAAAAGCAGATAGTTTGAAAAAATTCACTTTTCCATACTTAGAATTTATACAGTTAGCAGCCATGACTGAAAAATATTTAAAAGGAACCATAAAAGTAGTCCATCAACCCATTTTTTTCTACGTCTTACTTAACTATGCCAGCTGTTACAGAGCAACATTTTAGTCTATATTTTCTGAAAAGCATCAATTTTTTTTTTAAATTGTTATAAACTTTTGGTAACACTTTACTGAAAGCCTTTACGTATAATGCATTATAAAAGTAGTTTTAATGCATTAACTATGCATAGTAATGCAAATTTTAAAGCATTGTACAATCTAATGAATCATTTTAACCACAGTTACATTATAATACTTATCAATTCATTGTTTTACTATGCATTTTAAATTTGGTTATAATTATTTACGACTAGATAATGTATAATGTATTGCGACATACATTATAAATAATTCTAATGCATTATACCCTTCAATAACCCTTTAGAATGCATTATACAGAAAGGCTTTAAGTGAAGTGTTTCCAAACTTTCATAATCATCCTTCTTTCAGACTTGAACAGTAGTGTTTTTCCCAAAATTTTATCAGTACATTAGTAAATATTGAATTGTGCATTGAGGATTCTTGTTTCCATATGATTATGGTCATATTATAGGTAATGTGACCTTCTTGATAATTTTATCCCAAAGATGTAAGTCTACCCCTGTTTAATGTGAAAAATGAGAAACTAAAAATACTTGTATTTAGTATTTTCTATCATTTGTAAAGAACACAACACCCTCTGAACTCAAAGGGTAAGCCGAAACCACAGGTCTTTTCAAAGCAATAATAACAATCTTTTCTGTTAGTCTGTACAGAGGACTTGATCCCTGTAGTCAGGCCCAGGGGAAAAATGGGGCTGTATATCTTGGCATCAGCTCAGGAAAGCCATGACATTTTAAAGCTAGCTTCACAAGGCAGATGTCACTAAGTACTGCTTTACCCTGGAAACACAGGGCCTCTTCAGTAGACTTACACTTGGGTTTATTGAGTTTGCCATTGTTCAGATTTTAAAATCAAAGTAGGTGGACACTCATATAGATCTCATTATCAGATGGTTGGCCAGTCAGTCAGTGACATTACAGATGGTCTCAAAGCTTGCAGACTTGGACTGAAAACCACAAAACATGCTTTTCTCCTGATCACCTCCATGTGTGTGTGTGTGTGTGTGTGTGTGTGTGTGTGTTACAAGAGGTGTTGAGGATTCTTCCAGACGTCTGTTCGTCCATCAAAGCAGGGCTTCCTCTGCCAGGCGGCCCTAGGAGGCCCCTGGTGGCCCCCAGCATAGCCAATACACCAGCCCCCAAATCCCTCCAGCTCATTTCCCCCAATGAGCCAACCCAGCCCAAATCTGCAGTATTCAGCTACTCCGCATGACCACTGAAAAGACCTGAAAGAAGCCACAATGTCTTAACTAGGTAGATGAAGGGAGGGAGGGAAGCTGAGAGATGGAGGGGGCCCCTAGTCTGTTGCTCACAGTTAGTTTAGACTAGAAGCAGGAAGTTTTTAACTAGTGGTTTTAATTAGTGCTCATATATTTCCCGGGCTGCTCGATGTTTCTTCCCTTTTTAATTGCTGACAGGTGTTCATATTTTTGTCTCAAATTCTTGCTCACTTCCATTTTGTCTTTAGCTTTCTTCTGAATTGGTTTTCTCAAAAATATTTGGCGTCTCTTGAGCGTAGTACATAAACAACATAGTATATGTAACAAATGATAAAAGAGATTAATATATATTTATATATATATATATATAGAGAGAGAGAGAGAGAGAGAGAGAGAGAGAGAAAATTAAAAAAATGAGAAATTGTTGCATAATGCTGGTTTCAGAAATCATTGCTCACCCTCAAATAAAAATGAACCCATTTCAGATTAAAATTACCTACACCATCAGCCATTCACTACCCACTTAGCCACTCAAAAATCAATACAACAACTACACATATGTCACATTTGGTAATACAGTGTGTATGAATGCATTAAAAGTGCACACATATGTGCTGGGGGTTAGAACATGCTCTCCACATGCTTTGCACACAGCCAAGCTCATAGCCGCAGCAGGGTACGGGAGATTGTGAGCGGAGAGGAAGTCATGTAGCACTGACCTGACATGGGCCCACCGCTTTGAAAGTGGCGTGAGACAAACATGAAAGGAAAGGGTATTTCTCTTTCTCTTTTTCTCCTTTTTGCTGTCTGTAACAGCTCTGATTATTGGACAGTTTGAATATGTTGTCACACTTGGTTATACAGAATCCTTACCAAAACTGCCCATGGTCACATAGCTTCTGTAAATATGCCGTAGTTACTTCAGTTTTGGTTGCTGCAATGTATTTTTGGTATCTTGGTATTCTTGACAACTATTCTCAAAAAGTTCAAATCTATAATTAAGTCATTTGCAGGTTATTTCTTCTCAAAAGGAGTGTGGTTATGTGCCACTATTGGTCGGTTTCTTTGCAGCCTGACATGGCAACACTGACTCAACCAATGTCATGAGTTGTGGGCGGGACCACCTGTTTGGCCAACCAATGGCAGACAAACCAGTTTCCTTAATACTGAATTTATTATTTTTGTAATTCTGTTTGCTGTAATTACAGTCACCTTTAACCAATTTTTGTGCAGAGACTGTGGATACTAATAGTAACTATGGGAAATCTGAACATTTAGTCAAAATAAACTATTTAAAACGGCAGCGTTTTGATGCCTAAATTGGTATTTTTGTATCTACTATCTAATCCAGTGGTGTTCTTACATGTTTTACTGTGGAATGAAAGGAGGAGCATCAAGACATAATGGAGGTTTTTATAGTTAAAACTGAGTACTTAAAAATAAATTTTTATACCGTAAAATAATCACCAGCTATCAAATGCTATTGTGTAGCGTTAAATATCTCTTTTTTTCCTTGTGTGTTTGCGTCTGTGATGAGCAGTCAGTGAGTGTCTAATCCAACACACAACACAAAGTCGTACCACTACAAGCCTGATTATCTCTCTCTCCTCCTCCTCTTCTTCTCATCCCGGCGGCTGCCCCTAAATCCCTCTGTTGTTTATTTTCTTCCCCTTTTTCACGTAGATGAGCAGAGGAACCTCCAGACTGATTTGTTGCTAAAAGATGGACTTACTTGTTTCCTTTTGTGTGAAAATCTTCTACTCTCCCTTTCTATCCTCTCTCTGTGTGCTTGTTTGACTGACAAGGCTTATTGGACTATAACAGGCGTAACTCTTCCCCCCCTCCTCCTATTGTCCGCAGACAATTCTCCCACAGATTCGGAGCCGTGCGCATTCTTTGGCCGCCACACTACTGAATCCTGAAAGGAACCAGCTCGAGTCCCGTCCCTCCCCGTCCGCTCCTAATTCTCCCCCCTTCACCACAACACGGTGAAATGAGCACTTCAGCAGGCCGGAAACATTTAATCTGGCCCTCTTTTGAAGAGAATTAATTGAAACTTATCCACTTGCCGCCTTTTTCGCTTTAGCGGCTCCCTCGCCCCAAAATCCCTGCCTCGTTCCCATCCGGATCATGGCTGATGGGGCCGCCTTGGCACTTGTGTCGTGAAGTGTGGGTTTTTGCAAGCGGCCTACAGGGACCGGAAAAGCTTGTCACCTGAGAGTGGTATTAGCATTTGCGCAAGTGTGGTTTAATGTCGAGTTCCCCTCTGAGACTGTGTAAACATTGAAACTTCAGCACAGCAAAAGCACAGCAATTTGTTGTCATTTGTACTATATAAACGCTTAATTTTGCTGCGGAGTGGCTATTTCTTGCGCAAAAATGCGGGGCCGTTGGAGAGTGGCGTCTGATAAAAGGTGAGGAAATGGAAGGGCCGCCAAACAAGCCCTTCCCTCTCCCTCCCTTTTCTCCGTTCAAGGGGAATATTATGCTAAGCCGTTGGCGTTTTTATGTTGCCATAGCAGCATTACTCCTGCAGGGTTGTGACCTCAGATGATTACAGTACAAAGCTTATTGGGTCTTGAAAACCCCTTTGAAGATGAAAAGTCTTTGATGGTTTATATTTATGCAAATCTCTCAGATATGATTTATCCTACTGAGATTGAATAGGGAGATGATTAAAATTCCCCCATTAGAAAAAAATCCCTAAATGAAGGTATATTCTTTGAGCTAATAAAACAAGTGTGTGTGGGATATTTTAGCCTTTATTTGGAAAACTAGCCTTGACGTACCTGAGGTTATTTTAATCTGCTGTCCCCGATGTGTGAAAGAGAGACGGAATGGGGGGACAGGGAATTACACTTTTCTGCTTTGAGTTTTTTTTTCTCTCTTCCCTTCCCTTCCCTCCCCCCTTCCTTTTATTTTTTTGTACAGGCTTTAAAAGAAAATATCTGACAGAGGGAGCTTTTGTGTGTTTCCAGATGATAGATTTTGGAATTTGGGCAACCCCACTGGCAGTCCACGGCTAGCTGTGAACTGGTCTGTTGGAAAAAATCAGAATGCTTTGGTCTTCAAAGCACTGAACTTCATTTTAAAGCCTTCTTAGGTAAGCTCAAATATTAGCGGGAAAATGAATAGCGTAGAGAAGTGTCGTATCACACGTCGCAAGCCTCACGAGTCTGTCCGCCGGGGGAAGCCATGGCTCTGTATAAAACTGAAATGAAATGCGCTCCCAGACAGCTCAAATCTCATCCTTTCCCTTTTTATATTCAGCGCTCTTTTCTTTGTAAATTCAGACGGGAACCTGTAGTATATCTCGAGGGCCCCTGTGAAAGTCCAAAGACTGTGTGAAACCTGTCAAGTTTTTTGAAGCAATATTTATTTCTTCTTCTTCTTTCTCCAAAGCCCTGAATCTGAAGTTTTTAATATAATTACTCATTGTGTTTGAGTAACGTTGTCTCTTTATATGAGATTTAAAATGCCGTTTTTGACTGTGTGTGTCATTTCAGTTTATCGACAGGTTTCAGCGTTACTTAAAAGGCAGAGAGCTCAAGGAACCCATCCGCTTGGTCACCTTTGTGGAAACTGCTGTGGGTCTGTTGAATTTTAAGGTAAATAACCACTTTATAATTTGAATTAGAAATTATAAAAATTGCCCCCATCAGGGAGAAAATGGCCACAGTCATGTTTTTGTCCTCTTATAAAATATGCAGCTCCTTTTTTCTTTTGATTATTTTTCTTTCCCCCTCCCCCAAACCCTCTGTTGTGCTGGCTAGACGGAATCCCAGAGCCAAGACAGGGGAAATATTGCAGAGTCACAGCAAGAAGTAAAATTAATTTGGAACTCAACAAAAGCATTCAAGAAATTCCATCTGCTCCGTGCCTGACACGGACATATCACATTCCAGACTGTCTCTCACTAGTCCTGGTTCTGGGGTTAGTTACAGCCTTGGACGGTCTTCACAGATTTCTAGATTTCCTCATCCATGGGGACAGAGATGGGCCATTAATTGTGTGTGTGTGTGTGTGTCTTTTTTTATATCTGATATAGTTCCATTTCTAAACACAATATAAAGAACAGAAGCATGGACCGCGATTAAGGGAGTTTTGGGGAAAATTAGAGTCGTCTGACTGGGTGACTTGATTAAGTGCCAAAGTACACGCACGCACACACGCGCACACACAAACCCCACACAGCTCTTCATTTTCTCTTTCTCTTGAAGGCAGTGTGTGAAGCACTTCGAGATCTTGGGCCAAAGGCAGGTCTTCATCATGACGGAGTTGTCTTCGGGTCAGATGACTTCTGTGCGAGCATAGGTCTGCTATCTTTTTATTTCACTATTTACTACCTTTTTTCTTCCCTAATTCACTTATTTGCTGAATGACAGTACCACACACAATACAATTTATTTTAATTAACTGATAAAAAGATGTATTTTTGTTATAATCTATCATTAATATCCCTTCAGACTGCACATCTTCATCTAATATATGATGCTTTTTGTAAAATTCTGGTGTTGGATCTCTTTTAACCTGTAGGAGCCACACGCACTAAAGATGCTAAAGAACTCCTGTATGCGCGACAGAAAGTGGTGGTCACCACCAAAGCGTTTGGTCTCCAGGCGATCGACCTTGTTTACATCGACTATCAGGATGTGGAAGGACTGAGGCAACAGGCCAGAGAGGGTGCGCTTATGGGCTTCACTGGTACGCTGACTGCTAAATCACATCAATTTTGTTTTCTGTTCACTTACTGTATGACATACGGGCCTGATCTTCCAACAAAATGCTATTTTGGACTCACTTGATTAGGATTTCAATGAAAATACAGCCACTTGCATATAGAGCATATTCTGGCATAGATGGGGAAAAAAATGTTGCACAAGCAAAATATGTAAGAGAACATATTATTGGCTGAAGAGCTTGAGAGCAGGTTTTTGTGTATTTTTAAGTATTCTCTCCCCTACAGCTTTGAGTTCCTCTGCATCACATTTTACCTTTTTAGTGCTGACTTAGTTGTTATATTTAAGAAATTGATGCTTCTTTTTTAAGTTCATTTTCATTTTTATTATGCTGTCTATATTGCATAGATGATTTCATTTTATATCTGTGCTTTTCATAATTTACTTAACATATATGAAACTTCAAAGAAAGTTACCAGCATGTGTTTATCAGTGTATGCATGCATGCATGTCTCTTTATTTGTCTGTGTGTATGTGTATCCACTACTTGCAAGTGTGTTTGTGGGAGATAGACGTATGTTTGCAGCTCAGCGCTGTGTGGGTTTGTAGCCAGGCAACGTGTGTGTGTGTGTGTGTGTGTGTGTGTGTGTGTGTGTGCGTGTGTGTGTGTGTGTGGAGTCCTGGTGAGCGGGTAACTGGCCACGGGAGGCCAGACACAGCCCTCCTCTGAGCCTCCGCTAATGAATATGTAATTGCTGTTTGCAGAATACACACTGTTCTCCCTGCACATCTCTGTATACACTAGGTCTACCATTCCTCTAGAACATAGCCCTCCAATGCTAAAGATCACTCGCTTTTCTCCCGTCTTGTTTTCCTCATGCCAATTATCTTTTTACTTTTTTAACATCAAAATTCATCAAACACATTTAATCACTGGTTTTATTTTAAAACAGCATTTTATTATAATTTAAAAACGCTTTTCATACGGAAACTATTTTAGTAGCACTTATTTGACTAATTGAAAGGTAATAACAACTATTATAAAATAAATTACCATTGTAACCATAGTCTTTCCAAATTGCCATAATATTATAACTCCTGTAAAATCATCATAAATTATTATTGGATCTTTTTATAATTATTTTATGATTTGTGGCATCCCAGGATATCTCTGGGGTTGCCACTGCAAGGTTGTTTGTTTTTCTTTCCCCAGCAGCCAGCCTGCGAGTTGATCATGCCACGTTGCAGCCCATCAGCCGGGCGCTCTGTTCAGCAGCCTGTCATTAGGCAGGTGGGGTCGGGTTTGATGACTCTCTTCTGCCTCTCGTGCGAGTATGAATTGGAGCGGCTCCTTGTGTAGCATGCGCTGAGCTCACCGGTGTTCAGTTTGCCACTGCTAGTCTGAGGTCCCTGTGTCGGGAGGCCTACAGAAACACCGTTTACAGTTTACACGCTCAGTGTGAAGTGTGTGTGTGTGTTTGTGAGCAAGTGAGTGTGTGTTTGTCTGTAGGCAATTGAAATTGCATGCAGATAAATGTAGTTTAGCTAATAATTATTTTTATTTTTATCTTTTGCACTAGACTTCTATCTACTGAGCAAATCTATCACTATTAATGCAAATACAGCTATTGGGGTTTCCGAATGCTTTTTATAAATATAAAGTTTAGTTGAAATTACACTTTTTGTATTTTGAAAATTTATTTCTGATTTTAATGTTTTAGAATTTAAATCGGAAAATTTAATTCAGTGAGCTCTTAGATAAAAGCGTGGCAGAATAATTTCAAATGGTTTAATTATTTAGGAATTTCATTTACTTTAAAGTATTTATATAAAATATTATATTTCTGTCAATTTAACAACTGGGCAAAATACTAAAACAGGTATATCTTTATCAACAGACAAGCAATTAAAAAAAATCATAAAGGCCAGAAAGTTACAGATCTACCATAAATTTTATCCCCTCTTCTTTTATGCGTCACTGCACACATTGTGTTCTAAGCATTATTTCCCTCACCTGTGATTTGACCTTGGGCCATGTTTATTTCTTTGAAGACCTTTAGTTATAACTACATAGATATGGTGTTGTGTAATGAATAAGAATATTTTTTATTGTTCTCCTAGAATGAAAATATATTAAAAGGGGTAGGTCATTTTTTCCAGTATATTCATTTAGACATCAGAACATTTTCTTCTTAATTTTAAGCCTTTTTGACAGATTCCGTCCGTCTATGTGAGATTTTGAGAATCATCTGACAGTGGCACTCTGCTAAATGGTAGTGCGCCAACCAGACGTACCCAAACCAGATGGCACCTCGTGATTGGCTGAATGGCTTTGGGGAGCGATAATGATGCACAGCAACTATCCAATAGTGTCGCTGCGTAAGGGCTCACCACGCCCACTTTGCTCACTCTGTCACTAGCTGTCTCAGAACAGACAGCTCCTGAACAGGTGGCAGTCTGGGGAAGGGGCATATTTTGTTGATGTGAGGGAACTACCCCCTGCCAGTCTTTTCTGGGATGGGCGTCACAAACATGGACCTTGAGCCTCAGCTTTAGGGTGTTGATCCAACAGGCCGTCTCCTCCAGAGCAGCAGAGGGGACAGTACACACACACACACACACACACACTGGTGATTTTTCCGTCTGCAGCGCTGTTGGCTCAAAAAGAAAACACAGTCACCAAGCTGGTTTGCTTTATTTACATCGAAGCGCATGCTTAGCTGTCATTGGTTAACCTGAAGCCTCATTCACTCCCAGCTGCATCATCAGATTGTGTCGTGTCTTGCAGCATTTGGCTTCGGCGATGTGTAAAAGATGCAGAAAGTAACACCTGTGCCGTTGCAAGACTGTGTTAACATATGACTGACATTACGCTGCAATATGTAACATTGTGTGCTAAATTATGTGGGAACTCAATGGATAACACATGGCAGAGGCTGTTTCAGAGGGGTTAACTGGGGTAAGAGCCACAGATGGAGCTAATGGTTTTCTCATGTATTAAATTCTACGGCTGTCAGCTAGCTACCTTTCCGTATTTGTTTTAAGAGACGCGCTGAAGCAAAACATAACAGATATTTTTCAAATTAAGCCTCATCACCCAGAAGTTTGATCTGGGAACATGTTCTTGATTATTATGGTGCAGGACAGATGTTGTTTTGAGAATAAGGTTTCTGCTGTCATGACCGTAATCCGTTTTAGCTTCTTAGCTGATGCTGCAAAGCAAGGAGGAAAAAGAAATGCATATTTGAAAAAGGCGTCCACATTGTTTTAGATAGACCTTACATAAGTAATAATAATAACTGAAAATTATTAAATCAATAATTTTAGTTAATCAGATTATCTTTAAGCATTTTTTTATGGTTAAAGTAGTTGGTAAGTTCATGGATTCCTGACTTCAGATCATGGATCATTTTATGGTCATCTGTTGTAGTCATCTCCAATTTTTCACCCCAGTGTTGGAATATTAACACAAATAGCTGAGCTTATAAAAGGTATCAGTTGTTGCTGTCCATGACATCTGCTCTTAGATAAAAGCGTGGCAGAATAATTTCAAATGGTTTAATTATTTAGGAATTTCATTTACTTTAAAGTATTTATATAAAATATTATATTTCTGTCAATTTAACAACTGGGCAAAATACTAAAACAGGTATATCTTTATCAACAGACAAGCAATTAAAAAAAATCATAAAGGCCAGAAAGTTACAGATCTACCATAAATTTTATCCCCTCTTCTTTTATGCGTCACTGCACACATTGTGTTCTAAGCATTATTTCCCTCACCTGTGATTTGACCTTGGGCCATGTTTATTTCTTTGAAGACCTTTAGTTATAACTACATAGATATGGTGTTGTGTAATGAATAAGAAAATGTAAGAAATAAAAGGTATCAGTTGTTGCTGTCCATGACATCTGTATCTGGGTGTAGTGTGTGTGTAAATGAAGGTGTGTGTTGAGGTGACTGTGTGTGTGAGGCTCTCACACGGGCCTGTAATAAAAGCAGCAAGTCAAGTCTCACAGAGGCTGCCTCAGATTGGAGTGTAACTAAGCGTGCAGTAAAGTTTTAGAGTTCAGCGGGACACGATGCGAAAATCGGGATGACACCCATAATTCATAGCATCCTCTGTCCCTGCTGTGTCCCTTAAATTCATTCTTGGTCAGGGAGCTGTACAGGAGAAAGAGAGGAAAAATACCCACCAGTGCCTTTGCTTCTCTGGAGCAAAGCCCTTTAAACGTGGAGGAATAATCCTAGATGATTTTTTATTTATTTTTGTCTCTATTTTTACTGAGCTTTGTATTGTATGTGAGTGGGCTACTCTGTTAATAGTACACTAAAAATAGAAATAAAAAGGTTAATACTTAAATGTATTTTTATCCTAAATGTGGGTTGACCTTTAAAGATCACATGAATGCTACCAACTCTTATTATTGGAAACTGTTGGTTGTAGAATGTTTAGGCCTGTACATGTTATGATTGGTGTTAAAAAAAATAATACTGAAGGGTGTCTAACGATTTAAAAACATTTTATGTCTTTATATGTTATTATCTTTGGAATATTTATTTATTTTGTGTTAAGTTGTTAGGGTTTAATTTTGTCACTTCTTTCTAGGAAAACAAGTGATTCACCCCAATCAGATCAAGGTTGTTCAAGAGGAATTTGCCCCCAGTCCAGAGAGAATCAAGTGGGCCACGGAGCTGATCGCGGCATTCGAGGAGCATCAGAAGTTGGGAAAGGTGCACGTTTAGTAGTTCCTGAGTTCCCACCCAGAGATCTGTATTATTTTTCCAGCCTGATATAGCATCCATGAGACATGCTGAACTGTAGCTTTTGTCGGAGAAAATCAAATGAGGTGTTGAATATTATAGTTCCTAATTTAGTGCATCATTGAGTCCTGTGTTTTCTGCTCAGTAGGGCTGTGCGTGTCTGAGATGTGCTAGTAATGTACAATCTGCCAGTAATTCTTACGCTAAGGATGGCCTGGGGGTACGTCAGCGACACTCTCCCCATTCGGCTCTTTCCTCACAAACTGAGATTCCGGGACACAGTTGCTCGATTTATTTTGCGTTTTCCTGTATATTTATATGCCCTCTTCAATCTCCTTGCCGATTTGTTACAGAAAATGTTTGTAAAGTACGCACCTGAGGTTTTCTGCCTCTCAACATGTCATTTTTAGACACTCTGCTGCTTAGGTGCATATTTAGTTTATTTTATGCATATGTCATTTAATTATTGAAACTCAATGAATAGGCTTTTTTAGCATGCAAATAAATGAGTTCCAGCTCTTAATTCCAGCATCTGTCAAAAATATTTCAATTTTCATTTTCATGATTCTTAAGCTGTTTTTTTTTTCCAAATTAGCAAATTCCCAACCAACTTGAATAAAACGCACACTAACAGGACGTTATTGATTCACTACATTATAAATAACAAAAGCATTTACACAAATACTTGCCTTTTAAAGGAATTTTATATATATGTGTATATGCATGTGTATATATATATATATATATATATATATGTGTGTGTGTGTGTATATATATATATATATATATATATATATATATATATATATATATATATATATATATATATATATATATATATATATATATATATATATATATATATGCATGTATGTATTTATGTATGTTTATGTGTATGTATATAGAATGTCATTATATGTATTCTATATGTGGGCTCTCTCTTTGGTGCTTTTCTTGGTTTTCTCTAGGGAATTTATGAATAGCCATCCTACCCTTCTTTGTAGTGTCATATATGCATTGCTGCTATGTAGTAGGGTATGTTCTTTCTTGACAATTTCTGCCTTTATTTTTATTCAACCACAGTTCTGTTCTCTTCTCTTCAGGGGGCTTTCACCTTTCATGGCAGTATGATTGACATGCCATCTCTGAAGCAAGCTCAGAACATTGTCACGATGGCTTCAACTGTTCAGGGAAAGTGAGCCAAACCTGAGTTCCTCAGACATCAAAATCCACACCATGCTGGCTGTGCCGTGCACTTCTCGTCAAGAGCTAAAAACGACTTGTGCATTTGTTTAACCAGCAACAGAGATGATGTTCTAGTTTATGTGTTGATTTCAGATTAATTGACTGATAATTTTTTCTACTGAAATTCCTGGTGCATTACCATTTTCTGCATTAGTTTGCATTTGTGTGTGTGTGTCATGCCCGCCCCCTGCCTCTCTGTGTCAGGGCAGATGATTGGCCGTGGTAAAGGTTGTGTGCGCCCAACGAAAGGGCAAACAAACAGAGCTGCCCTGCCGTCGAGCTTCCATTCAGCCTGAAGGCTCCTCCAGGCCCCGAAACATCAAAGCGCTATTTGCCAAGAAGCGGCCGCAAATTTACTAAAACCAACATTGAGAGAATGAGCATGTGAGCCCGCTCTAAATTGTAGGCCTTTGTTTCACGGGACTCAGCAAGCCAGTTTGTTCTTCAAGACAAGGCTTGAATGCATCTGCAGCCTGGCGTGTGCTCTATGCGGCGTGCCACGCGCTCACTCGCAAACATGTACACAAAGGGCTCCACGAGGGCTCGCTCTATGTAAATATCAGCATTTTTCCATGGCTTTGTTCCCCGGTCAGTGGTTCCCATCTCCATCCAGCTTCGAAGTCACCGTGAACATGGCTAAGTGCTCAAAAGATGTGCCGCCGATGTCCATTTCACCAGTGTTCCTCACACACACTTTGTCAAGAATGCCTCTTTTGAAATAAAACTCCAGGATGTCATTCCCAATGAATGACCATCCTTTCCACCCTTGAGGGCATTGTTGTTGTTTTTTGTGTTGTGTTTGTCATGAATACATTCTACAGTATGCTACGTTCCCGCTCCTTGCTGCTGGTCTCCCATGAGCTGATGACATATTTGGCAGAAATGTCTGTGGTGGATTTGTCTGGGATGGGGGTGGGGGGAATGGTTTATGGTTCAGTTGGTCACTATGGAAATAGAGGCCTCTGCATAAAATGGGAATGAATATGGTGTGATCAATAGTGTCTGTAGCGAGCGACTCTGCCCAAGCTCTGTGCCAGCCTCGGGATGCAGACAGAAAGATGGAGGCTGCTGCTGCGAGCGGCCCAAAGGGCCCGACAGTAAGCTGACGGCCTGGCACCCGGCCCACACCTCTCTGCACCCCGCCCCCCCCATGCTCTCTGCCTTTTGCACTCATTTATTTTTCATTTTCTTTGGAATCGTCTTTTTGGACTCATGTCAGACAAGCCCTTTTGCTGTAAGAGCTCTTTAAGCATGTCTTCAAGACTCTCAGTCAGAGCTTGAGACTGTAATGTCAACAGTCCAATTAAATGAGATTCATTTACAGCCATCCTGCATTAATTAGCTAAAATTTGCTTATATTTTGTTCAAACGCAATTTATAGGAACAGAAATATTGGGCTATTATAGAAAAGTCCAACTAAAAATTATAACCTTTTATCTTTATTTTGCATACTTTTTTTTATCTATCTATTTGTGTGTGTGTGTGTGTGTGTGTGTGTGTGTGTGTGTGTGTTTGTTTTTTTTTTTTGTTTGTTTTTGTTTTGTTTTTTGGACCCAAATTGATCTTCAATTATGAGGACAAAAACAGCTGGAACATTCTTCAAAGTATTTTCTTTTGTGTTTTGCAAAAGAAATAAAGTCATAAATGTTTGGAGGGTGAGTAAATGGTGACAAAACTTTTTATTTGTTGGTTAACTTTTCCTTTAGCACACCCATGCAGACAAAAGAGCTCAGATGATAACCTCAGAACTTCATTCAGTTCATCCTTTGTAGAAAATTAGTGAGATAAGATACATGATTGTCGATTGATATGAAACTAAAGCTATTTTGACTGCCCCTTACTTCGTGGGTTTTGTCCCTTTATGGTGTGTGATCAGTTTCTGTGAAGTGACATTATTTTTAGCAACGCAGTTAACCCTGATCCATGCACTAAAGGGGCCATTAATTTTATTAATTATGTTGAAAGTGATCTGTGTATCCAAAGATTCGAGGTTTAAAGGATTTACGGACTCTACGACATAGATCAGCGAAATACTTCCTCCCACTTCTTTGTAATTTTTCATGACATTTCTATTATGCCCGTAAGTTGACATAATCATTTCAGCTCACAAGGCGGAATTATTTAAATACATTTACTAGTATTCCCAAAGAGAGTACAATACAATTAACACGAATAGGACCTTACCTAATCTTGACAGCACTCAATTAGGCTTGAAACACAGTCCTGATGGTTATGTGCTGAGATTGCTCTCATAAATTATCTGATATCAACCCAGCAGAGAAAATGCATGTATGCAAAGTGCTTTCAGAGGAAAATTAAAAGGAAACGTTTTACATATTTTTCATTAATCTCAATGGGACCCGTGTGGCAGGGAGGATTTTGCTCGCCTAATTTCTCGCCAAGGGATCTCCCAATAATGACTTCATTCTTTTACTAGACAATATATGACAAACTCATTTCAACAAAGATAATTCCCCTGCAATAAAACGAATCGTTTACAACAAGAGCAGCCAGGAACCATTTTGGAAATAATGTGTAATTGAAATGAAATTGAATTTATTGACATTGGGTGCAATGAGTGAAAATTGAACTCTTGTAATGTTGTAAAATGTCTGGCGTTTTGTGCACCTATAGGCTAACTTGACTTCTGAATTTGCTGGAATAGGCTATCATTAACAGAGAATAGTTTAATATATGTAGCGACGCAAATGCCTAGCTTTCAGAGATATTTAAGAGCAAAAAAATAAATAGGCCTATTATAGACTACCTTTAGCTCTTTTCAGAAAGTATTACAAAAAAAAACATTGTAGTTGGGATATACACTTACTGAACATTACAATTTATTTTATGAATGATTATAAAAATGGTAGTAACTTTAATAACATGCGTAAATTATGCTGTAATGTCCACGTTTTTGTTGTGTTGCTCTCATGTCTGCATTTTATCAGTTTAAACAAGACTAGAAATATTTGTGCAAACTTTATTTTATTCCTTAAAAAATGCACCCAAGATAGACACTTAAAAAAAATATTTAGGCTAGTATGTGTAATATATTATGCTTTTTATTTGTTTTTCTTTATTTTAAGTGCAGATAATATAAAAATATAATAAGTTATTAAATTATTTTAGTTTTTACTTTTATATATGAACCAGAGACAGTCAGAACTCTTGGTTTAGGTTAATATTTTATTTTTATTTTATTTTTTCCCTATAGCGCACACCTTGATTTCACAATCCAGCGTGAGTTTGTTTATTGTAAAATAAATGCACTTAAATGACTTTTCAATAATTTTCTATTTTCATTCATTTTCCATATTTCCTAATAATCCTTTTTCCTTTCCATAAGTTGTTTTTTCATGTGTGGTATATTGTAAGCTTAAAGTTCGGCCAGAATACTGAATGTGTGCTTGAGTGAAGGATAGTTTTCTCTGAATAACCGGAGACTTTGAGCTGACTCTTTATTTGAAATGGAGACAGATCAAAGGACAAACCCCAGTAAAGCTCCGCCGGTCTTTGTCTGCGGTTGCTATGGCTTCGAGTCGAGGGGCCACGTAAATCAGACTCGTTACAGTGCGGCAGAAAGCTCTTCAAAACTTTTTTTGTTTTGTTTTCAGCTGACTTGACCTCATGTATCTTTATTCATTATTAATCATTCATTTTATTTTTATTTTTATTTTTTTGTGCATTGTTGTATATCGCTTGTATCATTAATTAAATCTAATAAAATGCATAATATTTGTTATGGAGGTAATAATAATAACTTACCATGAAGTGTACTCGTTTTTAATACAGGTGAATAACTCATATATTATAAAGAAGACCATTTAAAAAGGATTGCCGTTTTTAAGCAATATTATTAAAATAATAATAAATAAATAAATAAAATATATATATATATATATATATATATATATATATATATATATATATATATATATATATATATATATATATATATATTTCATATATCTTATTGTAATAACATAATCTTCGTCAGGGTTATAGAGAACTATGAGCAGATGCAATTTCCACCTCACTGTTAGTAGTATCTAGGAACAGCCCATGGGTGGATTCCCCAATTATAAGCCCATGGCAGCCCCCCTTCAAATTGACTTTTCCTTCTGTTGTGACAAAATGGTGCAATTGTCGCGTAGCCTCCAGGATAATCAGAGCATCATGGTTTTATGTATATTATGGCGGCTGGCTCATTATCACACAACTGCTCATGAATTAGAGAGAAATTAAAACAATTCCACTGTATCTTTCATGGATGCGATAAAAAAAATAAAAAAGATACGCTTTTGAGTGCTGGTGATCTTGCTGTGTGACTTGACTGCTTGGCGCAGCTTGTACCATCTCACCCACTGGCTTTCTGATGAAAGAAGAACAGAACTTTAAGAAGTGTGCCGCCGGAAACTGTCAAAATTGGGGGCAGGAAGAGAATGGCTGTTCATAAAGGCGACATTTATTGCTTCTTGGCTGTTAGGACTTTTGCAGTTGAACCCCCTATAACGGTGCAGATGCATACAGACAGAGCAGTCGAGAAGAATATATGATCTATCCGCTCTTACAGTCTGCTGTCTGCTCATCTCTGTACTTGCATGAAGTTATGAGTAGTAACAGGTGCATTGGGAATTAAAGTCGATGCTCATTTACAACTGCAGGCCGTTAAAATAAATCAAGCTTTGCAGCTTTTAAGCTTTATATAGCCTATATATATATATATATATATATATATATATATATATATATATATATATATATATATATATATATATATATATATATATATAATTAAAGACGTCATGCATTTGCGTTTTTTTAGGGTGTCAGTTAAGTCACATTTATTTAATAACTCTTTAAACGTTATTTTAAAGCAGCTTTACGGTGCCTAGAAAAATATATAGCGAAGTCAATTATAACTCCGCTATGGAACTGGAAACTATTCAAATTCTGCTGAAAAAATTTCAGTTAAATAATAAAGTAAATGTTATCAGTTTTGAAAAGAGTTCAATTCAGCTAAGCAAGTTTCCTGTTGTCTCATAGTTTCGGGGGCGGCAAGTGAAATCAAGTTGATATTATGTTGTTCTAGAGGCCTCTACACTTTGGCTATGTCGTGGAGAGACCCTATAGCAACCTACACATGCTTGCATCTTTTTCAGCTCACTTAATTGTCAGGTATTGAGTCATGGGAGCACGATCAGCTTCCCTTCACACAGGTCTCTGTGAGTGGTCTTACCCTGTCCACCCTGTGTCTGGTATTAAACAAGCCACGAGAAACACTTAAACCTTTAAATTACTTATTAGATTGTTTCTTTCCTTGGCAGGAACCTTTTTAGGATAATAATAATTACAAACATTACAGAGGCTGAATGGTGCTGAACAGGTCTCGAATGTACATTCAGCTAGTTAGAAATGTGATATTTCTAACCTTATCTCTTAAAAATATTAACAAATAATATATATAAACCCGTGTAATCAAAAATTCTAAAGAAATAGCGTCACATCACAACATTAACAAAGTCAGATTATAAATAATATTATAAACAATGTGTAGGAGGACGATATAAACATGATCTGTGTTTAGTTTCTATAATGGTTTGCAGTTAGTTAATTACTCTCTTCAAACGTAATTAATTTGAAAGAAAGTCCAAAGCATTTCATTATTCTATATAGGTTTTTTTTATGTTAATTCTATCTTTTTTTTAGGGTTCTGATCTGTTTTTTTTAATGTAAATTCTAACTTTGATTGATTGAAAATTAAATTGTCAAAAGACTGAACTTAAACTTGCTCGTAATCGTATGGTATAAAATGATTTACAGTAACTTTCATATTCGTATGCTCCTAACACGTCCAGCGCGTGCCTGTGTTTGCACAGTCAAGCTCTTTAATTGTATTTTATGACATCATCTCTGCTAATCCAATTAAACATGTTTGTCCTATAGACCCAGAACTTTGTGAAGAGTGAATACCGCTGTTTAAGGCAGGCCAGCCGACAACTTTGAATTGGATAAATACATTTAACTGGTTGAATTTGATTGGAAGAGGGGATTCTTTAATGCTTTTTTATGTTTAGTAAACATGCATAAATGTATTAATTGCTTTATAAATATCCATCGCAAAAAAAAACTTTTTAATTTTGCTAAAATGCATTTGAAAGATACCTACTGAAATTAGAGTTATCGAATTTTTAAAAAAACATCTTACTAGAAAGAAGAAATAAAGTGATTGAGTAGCTAACCTATTCCTAGAGAACTAAGCTATTACAAGAAATACAGCAGGGTGAGAAGAATCTTCCAAACCTGTCGGAATGGTTATTTGAATAAAGGCAAAGCCGAAATTTATAAGCCATAATTCCGCAGAGAGAAACAGCACAGCATTCTCGACATTTTTACATTCAATTTCTTAATAGTTTATGTCGTTTATGACAAGTTTTGCCTGTCAGAAAAGGCACATTTTTAACTCGACTGCAAGATTTTATTTTTTTATGTTTTGAGTTCGTTCAAAGACTTCAGATTTGATTTTTTTTTAATGACTCAATCCGTATTAAGAAAAGATTTTTTTAGATAAACGAAAATGTTCTCCTAAATTGAATTTTTGGTTTAAAAAAAAGTATCTACTTGCTATCTTCGAGAGAGCTTTTACTATGCAAGAAAGTCCTACCATTTTAACACGTCTACCCAGATGAGTTCCATCTTAATTATACTTAATTGTTTCCTTCGAAATTTGTTTAATAAAACAGCCTCAGCTGACAAATATAGCCTAATCAACACATTTCCGGCGCAAAATGTTGCATCTCCACCACACTTTTAATTACCGAAGTCACTTGCTTTATGCACCGATCTATCCACCTGACTTATTTAAAGATAAGAATATCAGAGTTTATTTAATCATTTCGACTCTTAAATAAATACATGATAATTAATGTTTTAAATAATAATAAATTAATTATTGAGAACACTGAACTGAATCCTACCAGCATGTAAGGAACACTTGGCACAGTAAAGCAGGATAGGGGCTCATGAATCATTTTATCATGCCTTTTTTCTTTGCACAGTATGACAACCTTTATTTCTCACTTCAAGATGAATTGTGAGTTTTCAGTTCAACATTGCCTATAAATGCTAATGATGTTGGCCCTCCTTTTTGTCTACGCTATTTATTACTTTTATATTTGTAGCCTTCCGAAAGCTTTTGTGGAAATAATTATTTTATCAGCTCTATTTCAACTATATATATATATATATATATATATATATATATATATATATATATATATATATATATATATGAGTTATTGATCTATTTCTTTCTCCATATGCATAACCGCGTAGTTGTCAAAGCATCTTATGCATATAGCTAATATAAAACGTGGGAACCACATGGAGGGATAAAACCTCACACCTCAAAGCCCCGCACGCTGCAATGGCAGCTGTATTTGAATATACATAGAGCATAAACACTCCAGATTATAACTCAAAGTAGATTTAAACAAACAAAACCTGACACCGAACGGTGTCTCAAGTCAAACTAAGTGCTGTCATATACTCCTAGCAAACGTGAGACAGCGACATTTCACGGGAAGGTATTTTTATCATGTCTGTGTTCCAGCAGGCTGTAGTTGAGCGTGAGCTGTCAAATCAGGTTGGTGAAAGCGGGTATGTTGTTGGCGTGTGGAAGCAGTGATGCTCCGGTAAGGAGCCTCTCTTCTCTGAACCACAGAACAGCTGACTGCTCCAGGAGCCAAAGTAATGAGGGTTCCGCTGGGGGCCGCCTGGTTGGAGAGGTGGCTTAACCCTGCTTGGACGAGGCAGGAGCCCCGGCTCTGCTTTTTCAATCGGAGCCCCTTGCGGAGCACGCGGCCCGCAAAGAACATTTTGACAATGCCGGTGATGAGCACGAGGTGATGAAAGGAAGCTGTCCGCGAGGGCGTTTCTGTTTTGTTGTTTGATCATTTTTCATACGTGAATAAAGAATTGTGGGTTTCAAAACAAGCCAAACGCGCACAGATTTTAGTGCGACGATTCCCAAGTGATTCTCAAAAACTTTAAAACAATAGAGAAAAAAAAGTGCTTTACATTAAAAAAGGACAACTCTGTCTTATTCTTCCTAAACTTAATCCATTCAATGTATTCAAGCATAGTACACTGCATTTTATTCATAGATTCTTTGAATATTACTAATGCAAATTACTGTAGTGTTTAAATAATTTGCTTTTGATTCATGCAGATCTCTCAGACTCAAGAATCATGATCATCTTTATAATCAAATGCAATGTTTCCCTTGAGCCCATATTGTCATTTCCATGGGATTTCTCAAAACCAGACAATTAATACAACTGTAAAGAGAATTCTGCGTGTGTCACCAAGATGAATTTGCTCAGTTATTTTAGCAAGATATGCTGTCATTTACCATTGGAGATGTCAAGAAAGGGGCAAAGGTGGCCATCCCCTAAGACATGCGCCTAATTATATAATTTGTCTTGTGAGTGGGACAGACCACTGTAAGGTCTCCACTGGGATCACTTCTTCAGCAGCCTGAGCCTATCATCAGTTTCATCAACCCTCATTTATGTAAGGGCACAGCGAGTGAGTTCATTTATCTCTTTTTCCATCCACAGGAACTGGACATTCAGCAGCCAACAAGATTCAGATTTTAACAATAAGACATATACGATGACCTGACAGTGCTGTGAGCTTTCTCTGAGATGGAGCGATGGTATTTGAACCACCAGGAGCAGAATTGGTCTGAAAAGACTTTTAAAAATCTATTTTATTAGACTCTTTAAATCCTATCAAAGTACATAGTTCTAGTGGATTTTATAGCTTTTTATTATTATTATTATTTATTTTTTTCAATTTAATTGCCATTATTCGTTGCGATACATTTATTAATTTACCAGGCACTTTTATGATTTCAAAATAATAATAATAATAATAATAATATAAACAGAAGCAACTGATCCAAGGGAGACAACAATAATGGCATATGGTAGTTAGCTATATTAAGGAACTGGCAGTGATTTTAAAGCAAATGTCACCACTGTACAATCACTAATCTTTTGTGGTAATTCTGAGTTTGTGTCAACACTGTAGTGAGCTGAAATGCTTATCAAGGCTGGACATATGCGTGGGCCCGGGCCTATACTTATTCCGGGATGCGTAAACACAGCACTGTAAATCGCAGACTATGCAGCTCAGATTCGCACCTGCTGAGGGGGAAAGGAAGCATTGCATTCTGGAGATATGGCCTGTGAGCACGCCTAGCATACCTTCACAAAATGTCACAGCAGTTATGAAAGCAAGTCATTATCAACTCAGGGGGACCCTTGACACTGGTCTATGAGAGATAGTTCCAGTAGTTCAAAGCCACGTCTAACGGCCATTCCAAGGTCAGCTTGAAACAGAGAAAGTGGCTTGTGATGTTTAAGAACATCTACCACCCTTGTGAGTACATTGGGGGTTCTGATGGCTGGTGATGCACTAGGGGTAGTGCAGGGGATTCTGTAGGTGAGCTCATAGTTTTTATTAAGCATGGATTAGGCCTTTACTGAAAAAAAAAAAAAAAAAGACTGTATACTTAAGGTAGGAGACTTTTAATCTAACCATTGAAGTTGTAAAGTAAAGTAAAGTAATGTAGAGGTGGACTGGCTTTTTCAGGGTTTGACTGATCTTCTCTCCTACTCCTTACACTTGAGAGTTGTATATTTGTACTTGCTTTCTCTTCTTTTCTCTTACGGAGATGATCCAGCACTGTGGTTGTCCAGCTGTGCAGGATGATTTCCTCTCACTGAATGTTGACCTTTTCCTCTATGAAAGATGAGGCACGACTCTGATGTGTTGCTCGTGGTAGTTCGTCAGATGTGGAATGGATCAGCATCTACAGGACGTAAAATCAAAATGGGAAGCCAATGCTGTAAAGATTGTTACATGTTAGATAATGTTTTACTGCATATATATGAATATATATATATATATATATATAGTTTTTTTTATGAATATTTTTATTCTACTGTACATTTAACCTGTGACATCCCACTACCCTAAAAGCCTTTTTTTATTTACAGTTGAGAAACGGTCTATTAACTTTCTAGAATTTTTAACTTAATTTGTTTTGAATATTTAGCGTAAGCAGTCATAAAATATGGAATTGTATGGTACAAAGTCCTCTCCTTTTTTCTTTATTTTTTTTTATTTTTTATTCATTCATTTTGCCTATTTTGCAGTGTATATCAAATTATCTAAAATACTTAATATTACAGAATAAAGTAAAATAACTTTTGCATCACTCATAATTTTTCAATGTAAACAACACTTGTAAACAGAAAATTCAAACCTGTCTAAAGTAGTTTTACATTAACTTTGTCCTTGTTATAGAAGACTGAAGAAGACATGTTTTTTTTTTTTCAGATCAAACTGCTTTTATATAAGACATTGACATCCTTTCATGTCAAAGCCCAACCTGCAAAAGCTTCTGAACATTTGCCACATGGATGGAGTGTTTTTCTATTAGAAGTCCAGACCTGCGTTTAGAGCCATTTAAACGGGACCTGTCAAATACAAGGCAAGCAGAGAAGTGGTCGCGTGGCTCTGAGGTTTGGTTCATGTGCTGCATAGGCTGAACAGACCAGGTGTAGAGCTCTGGCTCCTGGACATGTCCGTGGACGACCTTGCTCTCATCACCAAGTGCCTTGGAAAGCCTCCCAATCCTGGGGATCCATATTTGGACCAGCACCAAGTTTGGAGGCCCACAGATGTTGAGGAGAGGCCAGATATTATGACAGTTGTCTCATGCAGACAGGCAAGATTATTCATATGTGCTAAGGATGAAAGGGTTAATCTCTGTTGTACATGTGCTGAGGTTTGAATTCAATTTTTATCTTGTAGTTTCTAAAGATTTTTAATCTTTTATTTTTTCCTTTACACATGATGTGCCCACAAGATAAACAGTAAACACTGTAAAAAAAAAAAAAAAAAAAAGTCATAATGAAAAAGTAATTGCATGAGCAGTAATGTCACTAATATCCTAACCCGGAGTAATGCAATCACCAGAACTATTTTCTTTACTACATGGCTGTCAGTTTACTTTTATTATTATTATTATTTTAACTACACTAAGAAACAAGCATTGACTAATTTCTTACAATATGTATTTTTAAAACAAACCTTTGCAGTCAGTTCACATTGATACTTTGCTTTTGGTTAATCCAAAATTATACTCTTTGTTATTTTAAAATTTTTCCTCTAAATTTACCGGAATATTAAGACATGTTACTAGTAGAACCGGGCATGCATAACTCACTAATACAAAAACAATGTTACGAGAGCTACACAAAATTAAATCTTAACCGTGAAAGTAAGTGTCCTCAATGCAGCAAACAAATCCTGCATTACAGACCTTACAAACTCTTTAATAATAACAATAATAATAATAATAATAAAACTAATAGGCCAACATGTTTTTAAAAATGTATGTAGGATAATTATACTGTCGCAAAAATGTGTAACTCGTTATAATGTTTAATTATACGAATATAATATTAACAAACATCGTTCTATTGCCAAACAAATCATTAGAAATTTCTCCAACTTTGATTCGTGTATTTTTTTACATTTGTATTTAGCTACCTGACCTGTAAAGAGTTTTGTGATCATGTTTGTTAATGACTTCGTCGTGAAAGTGTTAGCAAATAATGTTTTTGAGCGATAAGTATGAATAAATGATGATGTGCTCGTGGAGTAATTGATTTAATGAAGTTCCTATGAAACTCTTAAAATCGAGTGGAGGTCAGGCGAGCGGCACCCCTGAGCGCTCATGTCAGATGTTTAACTCAAGCAATCTTTTGGGAAAGACATCGGGGGTAATAGGTGAACTCACAGCTGTCTGAGTCGGGCTCGAGCTTTCAGAGCAAATAGCAAACAACTACTCATCCGGCCTCTAACTTAATGGGACGGCAAACTTTCTCAACAGTCTCTTCTTTAGACGCATGCACGAAGGACAAGCACAACACCTAATCAATAAGTGCGCTAAACGACTCTTAGTTACAACGATAAAAGCATGCAGTACGAATTTTTCTTCAGAGTTGAGCTCATAAAACATGTACTCACGTTGCACTGTATAAACACCATATGAGTTTTCGCCCATGCGTCAAAAGTTTTCTTGTCCGTGTTTTAGAGTTCAGTCTCGGAGTGCAGGGAGGAAACATGCAGCCCTGCAGCTGCAACTGGATTGTGTTTTCTCACTTATTCGGGAAACTTAAGATAGTAGGCAGGTAGGGTGCTTGGAAGAGTTTGGCAGAGTGCCTGGAGAATGAATATGTGCCCAGTTTTCTTGCTCTTCAAAGCATTCTGTGGTCAAACACTCAACGGATGTTTATAATACCTCGCATACTTCCAGTTGTTATTATTTTGGAATGGTCTGGAGGGGTTAAGTTGAGTTCTTTTAAAATGTTTATTAGTGCACCTTTTTTTCCCGAATGACTTAATATTAGACTAATATTTTAACAATGTCTCAGTTTTGATTTAATAATGTGACTTAAAGTTGTTTAAATAGCTAAATAAGTTATAAAAGGTCACATCGTTTTATAAATAAAATGTTATGCTCAGTTATGGTTTTATTTAACTTTTAGAAATTATTATAATTGTATTTCACAATATTTTAGGATAGTTTAAACAAGAAAACATCAGATCCTTTTTTTACACTGAAAAAAAAAAAGAGATTTAATCTTACACCTGGTTGACAAGTGTACAATTTTAATTATCCTTAGCTTGGAGGTTGACCAAACTAAAAGAGGAATTGTAACAACCATGTGCAATTCATTTAATACGATTTTGGAATTATATTTGTGTCATTTAATATGTATTGCACTCTCTCTCTCTCTCCCTCCCTGCAGACAATCAAACAGCATGGCAAATATTCCATTAGTGCAGTAATATACCTCTGAGACTTTGCAAGCTCGCAGATAAAATCTTGCAGTGTGAGTTTGAACATAATAAAGGTGCTTCGAAAGGTTCTTCACACTGATGCCATAGAAGAACCATTCAGTCAAAGGATCTTTAAAGAACCATCTCTTTCTTACCTTTTTGTAATCAGAAGTACCTTCTTTCCCCACAAAGTACATTTTTGTGAAACAGAAAGGTTATTCAGATTTCAAAGGTTCTTTATGGAACCGTTTAGACAAAAAGTTTCTTCTATGGCATCGTGAAGCACTTTTATTTCTAAGAGTGTATGTGCGACGTTCAAACAGATCAAGAGTAAAGCGCACTTTTGCAAATGGAGAAAGTATGGCAAAATGCAATGTTTTCTTTTCATTGCAAGTGCTTCACATGCTCTCGGTGCATCTCTTAAAACAGGGTGCACAATGACTCGGGTACTTTGAACCCTCGTCAAACGCATAATGAGAAGCTGACGGTGTGAAATCTGACTAGACTGTAGTAAACAGCCTCCTCTGATGTGATCGTTCTGTCCAATAAAGGCAAAACGGGAGAGAACTCGCTGCGTTTTCACACTGACTTCTTCTTTGTCTTTTGAAAAGTGGCGTCTGAGAGTCTGACTCTTGGAGTTTACTGATTTGCAGGCTGCATGTTAAGGTAGACCATGTAAGTGATTTCCACGGGCATTGCACTAAAGGAGAACAAATCGCTGACAAAGGGGGTAGCTTTTCGATTCAATAGCGTCGTTAGGACGACCGAAAAGTATTCCTCAGATAATAAGTTCTACTTCAAAGCGTCTCCCATTCAGCTGTGACTGCTGCAGCTTTTATGAAGTCCCCCCTTTTCAGTCCGAGGGGACTATCTCTTTGGTTATTTTTCACCGTGTTTATTTTGCACCATTCAAAGGGCACTTGTTTTTAAATAAATAGAAGATCATTCTTTCCTTGAGCAAATAATAGTTCGTGGACAAAAGCTGGGCAGAGCGCGCGCTTATTTCCGAATTAAACGTTAATGCGCGCGAGGGATTTCTAAGATTTGGAAACAAAAATATGAGCGATTTCCGATGAAGAGCGAATTGACTGCTCTAACGTAGCATGAAACTAAAGGTCAGTGCGGACTGTATCTTAATAGAGTGTTTCCAATTGAAGTGGCCTTTTTTTCCCCAGTGCCCGGTAAACACACACGCGCTTTATGAAGCGCCCTTGAACTTCACACTATTTATGGGGCGTTTCACTGACACAATACGTTAGATTTACAATCTCCAACGAGTTACCAACTTGTGTGCTTTATTCCGTAGGGGTTAGAGTGATATTCATTAGCATGAACATAAAAATTTCACTTTCTTTAGGAGACGTTTTAGAACTTTCTTGGCACACATTTTCCCTCCACCTTATGAAATGTCCAGGATGCCTGTATCTGCGTTGATATAACATGTCGAACACGCCGATTTTAAGGCACAAGACGGTTCGTGGGAGAGGTTTTCTGCTTTGATGATTGACCATTTAGAGGCAGTTAGTAGTTTTTCTACCATAAATATTCAAATGAGCCCCATAGAAATCCTAACGCGCCGTGCAGTCTTCCGTTCTGTTGTGGAGCTCTTTGAAGTGGTGCAGAACTTGCGCTGGTCAATTCTGAGACTATAGTCTGGGACAGGGGCACTTTGAAACTGTTATTGTGCGTTTTAATGAAGGAAATTAGACGGGGGACTTTGTTTCATATTCTCCATACAACTTTCTTCTTATTGTCGGGCGGCTTTTATGTTTTATTTTCCCATGAATGAGTCATGCATTGATGGCTTTGTGCTATTCTGCTTTTAATAACGTGCACTATTAGTTAGGTGATAGTTCCATTTTGAAATGACAATGAATGGCCAAGGAATATTTTCATTCAGGAGCATAGAAAGAAAGAAATGTTTAGAAAGTGTTTTATAGAACTTTGCTGTTTCGTTTGGTTAGCTTTACTGTCCCGATTTTTACAGAAAATTAAATTAAAAAAAAGATTGATTGATTGCATGATATACGCACACTGATCAAATAATGAACCAATGCCTTTTTTTTTTACTGAAAAGGCCATATTTACACCTCCTGCCTTTTATTCAAGTCTTCCATATATCTATACACAAACATCACATTACTTCACGACCTTCTTACGTTTTTTTTTTTCCATCAACACCATCATGCACCTCAACAGAAAGAGTTACTACACGGTTTCATGCGAATATTCTTCACAATATACAGCCTATTCAAGTAAGACCTTTTTACAGAACACGATAAAAAGCATCACTTCTTTTCACCAAAATTATATTATTCTTTGGTGTATCTGTACTCCCCAGACCAACATTAATACCAGCAAATAAATTACAATGTACAAAAACTTGATGAGACGCTACGAAAACATTCACAAGCATCAATACCACATACTATTTACAAATCAGTCAGGGATGGCCTGTCAACGATACATTATTTAGGGTCTCAGTGGACTTATTTCATACTCTTTAATCAGAGTTACATTGATTTGCATAAAATATAGGTTTAAATATTTTAAATATCACAAAAACCGTCCTGACCACAGTTAGTGTATAAACTTTAACAAAGACTCCACCCATTCACTTTTGGACACTCACAATATACAAGTAAAAACTTAAAATTATTGTCACTGCAATTTTTGCCCCTCCAGACATTTAACGTGTAAAACGATTCTGTATAAAAAGATTTCTGTGCAACAAAATGGGTGTGATATTAAAAAAACAGCCGAAACATAATTGATAAATCTTTTGAGCTCATGTTATGTGATCTCGACAAGTCAGGTAAAATCTTAAAAAAAAAATGTACAAGTCGATTTTTCATGTGGCAAGTTACAACTGCTTATCATATGAAACATAAATTGCATCATTTGCTCTGAGCATGTTTTTTAAGGGCAAAACGGGGGGCAAAATCTCTTCAACCACTGACATCCATAGGTGTTCCACTTCTTCGAATTGCAACTCTTGAATTTGATGTTTTCTTTTTATTCTTTTTTATTTTCATGTGGACCGTTTATAATGAATGTATTCCTTGCAGTTCACATCAGAGCATTGCCCTTGGATCTGTGTGTCTGAAAGCGTCCTCGTCGTCGGATTCCGACGTTGGCACATCACTGGAGGGGGTGTGTAGATTGTTTGGTCCAGCACTCCCTTGGCACACGTACCATTCGTTTAGGTTGGTCACCTGAGGCGAAAGGTTGGACGAACGGTTCCTGTGGGGCTCCAGGTTTGGTGAGAGGGGCATCACCGATCGTCGTGGACGAGGGATGGTAAGAGGAGCCCGTGTTGGCGGAAGGGGGCGGAGGAGACTTGCAGTGAACCTTCATGTGTTTGCGCAGGGAGCTCGGGTGTGTGTACGACTTGTCACAGCCCCTCACTTTACAGAAGTAAGGCTTATCGCTCGTGTGGACGTGAGAGTGCTTCTTCCTATCACTGCTGTTGGCGAATTTCCTGTCACAGCCATCAAACTCACATTTGAACGGCTTCTCACCTGGCAAAGGAGAAAAAGCAATTGGATATTAAATCACCCCATATATATTTACAATTTTCTTGTTTACATGAAAAATAATAGTTAATGGATAATCCATTCTCAGCAAGAACTAGTTATAGATGGTGAAAATCACAACATTATCACTGTAACCCCACAGTACTTATTTTCTGCTATTACATAGCCTATGGAATGTTCAGGCGCACCACATGACTTGTGCAACCACTATGTAAACGCTCTCATTTTCTCTGACTGAAGCTTGAATGCTACTAAATGTGCAACTTAGTCAACTACTGAATACATTTCGTCATATGCATCAGATTGCATGGAGTAAAAGAGCTGACCCGGCTTTATAAGATATCCAAATTGTGTCAAAATTGCATTACTCGTTGCACTGATCCACTGTGTCATTCCAGGACTTGTTACAAAAATAAATATCATAGGTGACTGTTACACATATTCAATGATTATTTAAGATACCACCATGTTACGATGCTTATAAATATACTCTAGGTGGGTTTGACACGCTAGCCTACATATTCAGGGCGCAATTTACGTCAGCACGTAATGAGAGCATAACGTGATACAGTTATACAGTAAAATAACCTAAACAATACCTGCAACTTTTTAACAACTTGCAATAACAAACTGTCAAGTGAGTGCATATTTCAGTACCTGGAAGAACATATTTATATCTATTAAATAGGCCTACCATAAGATTAAATATATATTTTAATATAATGCACAGCACACACGCATATCATTTTGTTAGAATACATCAGAAGAACATCAGAAGTATAGGCCTCCTTTGCTCTACTAAGATATCACCATAGTTTGGTTAATCACAGTGTAGTAAATGCCCATATCTGACCCATTCTCCATATTTACTTTAGTATGGATCTATCCAGACTCTGATTGTAATTCCCTGTGGCTTTAAAGGAGACAAACACGTGCCGAAATCATCGCGTTACTATTTTTTTTTTTGTGGAGTCTATAAAATAATTCGTACTTTCCCTGTTTTGCACGTTATTTTTTACGTTAAACACGTAGCATTCAAATGCAATTGCAGCCTGATGTCTTCAACCATAAAGTTTTTGCATCTCTCTTTGATAAAATTGCAGGCATCATAGAAGAAATACGCAAAAACACGGGTCTGCTCAAAGCAGCGTAGTGTTGGAAGGGATTTTTCCATATGTACAAGCAGCAACAACATGCACGTTGATCTCTCGCTGAATTTTCAAAAGTAGCCTAAGTGTATGACGCTTAGCGACACCAAGGGATACTTTTGCTTGGCAAATAGGCACTGTAAACAAACAACATCCTTAACCTTGTTTCTGTATGAATGGATGATATTTGTGCATGAGGCGGGGAGACAAAATGTGATTTTCCCCTCCGTAGTAGGCTAACTAACGTAGTCTACATAGCAAGAGAATTCGATTACCCGCCAAGTTGCGCAAACACGTTCAATAACAGACCACTAAAGTTTTTCAAAGAATCGGTAGACTTTTCACTAACCTGTGTGTGTCCTCTTGTGAATCTTGAGATTTTCGAGCGCGCGAATACTTTGCCACAACCGGGAAAGGGGCACGGGAACGGCTCTTCTCGCCCGTGTGCACGCGTATGTGATTGATTAGTTTGTACTT